>NW_025814046.1:3345525-3649664 GCF_018902025.1 Drosophila willistoni
TTGCCTTTGTTTTTTGTTTTGTTTTGTTTCGTTAAGTTGCAACTGAGTTGTTTTAAGGAAATTATATATAATATATATATATGTAGGTGTATATATAGTATGTATGTATATAGATTAGCAATCAATTTCCTGTTGTTTCTATACCTATTTATATATATGTATATATACCTAGCCTGGCTTCTTCTACTAGATAATCTCACTTTAACATCTTCATTCTACTACATTCAATTTCTGTTGCTTTCGCTTTCATTCAACACTTTTTTGTTTCTTTGTTTGTTTGTTTGTTTTTGAACACCAACACCTAAAAAACGACATTTTTTTCAGTTTAACATTTGCATTTTTTGTTTTTGTTTTGTTTTGTTTGTTTTACACTTAAGTTTTAAAATTAAATTAATTCGACAACAAGCTCGTTTTGCACTTAAGTAACAGTTTTTTTGTTTTTGTTTTTATTTTTACGATTTACCTAAAAATTTATACAACAATTCAAGTTCAATTCGACTTTGCCTGACCTTTTGGCCTTACCCCAAAATTGAAATTGGAATAAATCTAGTGAATGTTTATTTATATTAAATTTTTTTTTACTTTTAGTTTAGTATATATTATTATTATTATTATTATTGTTGTTGTTTGGAAATTGTTTGTTTGATTTTCTTTTGCTTTGGTTTTTAGTTTTTTAGAATACGGAATTTGCTGCAGCGTTTCTTTTTTTTTTTTTTGGTTTTGCCTAGTTTTTTGTTTTGTTCTTTTACATTGTACTTAAGAGTTACAAAAACTTTTATATTTAACATTTCAGTTTTTTCTTCTTCGTGTCCTTTTTGTAGTTTCTCTTCTTTCTTTTTTATTTTTAGTTTAACTTACAATTAAGACCATTCAGTTAACAACTTATTTGGATCCAAGGTTTTGTTTTTTTTTTCGTTTATCGTTTTTGCTTGAAAGAAAGATTTAAAGAGCAGAGGAAATCAGTTGAAACCGAAAATTCGGGGAGAAACCTTACGAAATGTTTGAATTTGTATTGAATATCCGCTTAAACAGGAGAGGGAAATGCAACCGTTATGTAATCGAAACCATATTTGATTTTTTTTATGGGAAATGAGAAAATTACTATTAATCGTTATCGATCTTTATGTATTCCATATTTTTAAATAAACTGGCTGAGTGTTTGCCATTTAACTAGCAGTTAAATTAAAAAAATATCAATAAGTTCAGTTTCATGGCTTTGAAAATTAAGAATAATAATATCAATCAATTCAATTGAATTATAAACGTTTTAAACGATAACTTCTTAGTGATGGAACCATTTCTGATTAATCGATTTACTCGATAACATTTTGATTCATTAAACTAAATGACAAGCCATGAAAACTATTTGTAAAACATTTGAAGAAATTAAGTGAATTTACTTTTCAACAAGTGCTTTAAATAAAAATTAATTCAAAATTAAAAAACTTTAGAAAAAATTATAGATCATGTGAAGAAGAAACTCGAATTATACTTAATTTTCAAGCTATGGCAAAATATATATCGAGAGTCATTAACCTCTTAAAAAGTATTATATTTGCTTTTAAACAAATAATTTTAGAATTTTTAGCATACCCTTTTAAATATTTAGAATTAGGTAAGCTAATTCTAAGTCCCTGTGGAATTTACTGACAGGAATGTTACAAAATTTCTCTATTTAACTGGATGGGAAATATTGAAAGAAATACTGTTACTCTCTGGTGCAAATGTTATCTATAAATGTTGATCCTTTTGTCTTCTAATCTGATAAAACTAATAAAACTGTTAACGTTGACAGAAAATTTGCAAGTTTTATTCGCTATTCATTATTAGGAAATATACAAAGAAACACTGTAAAAGTTTTTAGTTCTCTCTTGGGCAAATGTTGTCGATAAATGTCGATCCTTTTGACTTGTAATCGAAACTGTTAACATTAAAAAAATTTGCAAGTTTTAATCGTTCTTCATTTCGGTTGCATTTCACCTTTTTTGCTTAACATTTTGCAGACTTTTTTTGTGGTATTTATTTAAATTTATTTAAATTTATTTACTCTCGTTTGGCTCTTTTCTATAATTTCTAGCCCTAAAACTGGATCACTTTTAGGTTTGTTTTTGTTGGGGAGTTGATTTTTTGTTGTTTTTGTTTGTTTGTTGTTGATTTATCTGTAACTAACAATTGAAGCTAAGTTTAATTCGGTAATACAAATCAATTTCTACAATTATCTAATTATCTTAATACGCACTTCGGAGTGCTTTTCCTTTTTTTGTTTTGTTTTCATTTGATTTGTAGTTAACAAATTTGATTTCATTTCCTTACATTTTGTTATATTTTTGTTTGTTTGTTGTTTGTTTTGTGCGCATAACATTTGTGTGGAGAGAAAGAGAGGGAGAGAGTGGGAGAGAGATAGAGGGGGGTAGATAGATAAGGCTAGGGGTTTCTGGGCGTTGGCATCATGTACCACCACATTCATATTGTACACATCCTGTTGCTACTTGTTGACATTCTCATATCCATGACCATATCTCTCTTCCTGTTGGTTCGTGGGAGGGGGTAGAGGTAGAGGGGAAGGGGTGTCACTTCCTTCAGTTCAGTTCCTGCTGCCCCATCGGCTGCCTCTCATAAATATTCATCGGATGTTATGGTGCCACCTGAATTTGCACTCTTCGCTGCATTTGATGCTGTTCCATTTGCTGCCTTTGCAGATTCAACTCTGTTAGATTCTTCATCATCAGCGTGCGCTCCAAATTTTCCTTAATGTTGCGCTCGTTCTCTTGGCGAACTGTTCCAGATAGAAAAGAAAAAAAATAAGATAAATGGTCCATATAAGTAAAAAGGATTTTCAATAAATTTGTCAATTTGTCTATAGAATGGAACAAGTTTTAGCTATACTTTTATATATAATTTTGATTCACTGCACGCGCTGTTATTATCCTTTTTTTCATTTTTTTTCTTTTCATTTTTGTTGCATTTTGTTCAAACTGCAGTTGAAGTAAATGCCTGTTGATGAATTCTTGAATATAACTTTCATCAATCCAGACTATTTACTTTAAGCACAGTTCAACATTATGATCTCTCCTTCTCTCTCTATGTATATATATATTTATATGTATTTGACAGATACGCGCGACACGTTTACATTTCCGTTTCCGGTTTTACCTCCGCTCTGTTCAATTTCTCGGTTATTTTTGTTGCACTTTGTTTGGCATCCGTTTTGGGTTTTTTCTTCCCAATCGTTTTTCTTTTTTTTTGTTCAACAATATTTGTATCCCCCTTTTTTTGTTGTTGTTTTCCCTTTTGAACCCCATGCGGAGTGACAATTGTCGATTGGCGTTGTTTGCTTGCCGCTTTTGTGCATTTTACAGCAGTTTTAATTAACGCTGAACAAATTGAGGGAAAGGAAAACGAAATAAAAAATCGACCTACAGGTGGAGCGGAGGAGAGGAGAGGGCCCCTAGTGTCAGTGGACTCAGGTGTATATGTATATGTATGTTTTGGGGATGTTGTGTGTAAAGTGTCAAAAATTTGTTTGCCAATCAATCACACATACACTCTGGTTGTTGGCCAGGTTGTGCCCCCGTTTATAGTCAGAGTTCACACACGGGTTGTAAACTGTTTGTTGGAAATTGCAAACGTAGCAGAAATTGAAACGGTGCTCGGTGCTCGGTGCTCGACTGCTAGAGTAATACAGTTACTTGATATTGTGCACAGATGCACAGACGCATAGCAATTTTCATTTTCCTTTTCCAGTTTTCCTTTTTTCTTGTTGCCCTCACCCGCAATTCCGAATTGAACATTTTAAAAAACCGATATTCATGTATGACTTTCCAGGAGAAAGACAAAAAAAAACACAAAAATAGAAGAACTTTACAAGCAGAAGTTTCAAGCATATATATTGTGGTGGGTGGAGATAGCTCTAAGGGGGAGAGGAAGACTGGACAGTTGCTTTGAAAATTGTTTAAAGTTTGCGCTACATGTTCTTAATGAAAATTCAAACTAATGAAAAACTACAGAAACGAAACTAACTTTGTCTGGCCAGCAAGTTCTTTTTCCTTTCTTGCTTTTGCACTCTCAGCAAATTTTTGCCAAAATCGACATAACGTTTCCATTTTTAGCTTTGTCTTAAAGTCACTTTGAATTGAATTGAATTGCATCCAGTTCGTATAAAGCTAATTATTATCAGTATTTGAATGGCAACAACTTTATTTAGTTAAGTAGATATTTATGCTAAGTCTAATCAAACATCTAAAAGTTAGCCTTCCACTTTTAAACAATATTATTTTTTTATTATTATTCTTAATTGCCGATTATTATATTACATATAATAATTTCAGATATTAATATTAAGGGCAATATTTTATTCGTTTTATTATTAGATGTAGTAAAAGTAGAAATGTGTAGGCAAGACCAGGATTCCTGACCCATGGACCTCAGCTAAAACACACGGGCTTCGGGGCTAAACATCGAGTTTGGTCATTTTACTTGCTCTAGAATTGAGCCTAGGATAAAGCCTCAAAGGCCTGCAATTTTTAATTGGTCATAGTTAAAATACCGATACGACTTATACAACTCTATAACCGATATGATGCCTAATAATTGTTCCATCATTTCAAATATCTAATGGGATTTCATTTAATAGATTCTAAAAAGTTGAGTCCATTTAAGGACCCAATTTTTAAAAAAAATAAAATATGTCTTAAAATCATGTTAGTAAATAATGTGATAGCTGTTTCTATATAATTAACAATAAATACATATTTAAGCAGTTGCTAAAACTTGGCCCAGTACTCAAAATTTTACTTCGTGTTGGTGCTAGACCGAGTCTCAAAAAAAAAAAGGAACTTTTCAGTGGGTGACATTTTACTTGGAATCAAAAAACACGTAAAATTTATTTATTTATAATGTAATTGTGCAGTAATTGTAAATTACAGCAAATCTTTTACTAGCTATAGCCACTAGGCCTTAAGCTAACGTAAAATTATGTTTAAGACTTTATCTAAAACAATTTAAAAGAACAGATTACTGAGTAGTAATATTATATATTTTAAACTTGTTCGATGATTGTGTTTAATACATGCAAAATATCACGAAATATTACTCATACGACAAGGGCGACCAAAGTAGTCATCACTTTTCTCACTTCCTCGCTGTTTGTTTCTTTCTAATTTATAAAATAAAAACTTAAATTTTGCTGTTAATTCGTCCTTAATGTTTTTGATAGAAATGGAATAGTTTTTAAATAAAATAAAATATACAAGTTTTCCCTGCTAAACATTTAAAAATCCATTTATCTAAATATGATTTCTTTCCATTTAACCAACTACCGCATACAGAGCCAATTGGGGCTTTATTTTTATGTTGGGAGTTACTTTTTTATGCTTTTTTTTTTATTAATATTTATTTGTATTTTTCAATAAAAGCAATTTGACTTTCCATGAAATCACCAAAATTGATGAGTATAAATAGGCTTAGAAAATTGTATTCATAAAAACAATTCCATTGCTATTTCGTTTATCATTCCATCCCTTGAATATTTCTCATATTTTTTTTAGATATGTATTTTAAATAAATTAATTCAATGCAACGTTCGCTATTAAGTCAACACATGAATGTTGTTTCTCTTCACACTCATTCACACTTCGAAATGTAAAAATAGAAAAATATATAAAAAACGTTTTGCAGACAAATACATATACCAAAAATAGATTCACTTTATTTCCAATTGAAATGGCTAAATAATAAAATTCAATAAAAATTTTACTCGAAACATTTGCTTTGATGTAATTTTCCTAAAATTCGATTGAAATCACATTGAAATCGAAAATTTTATAATCAATTGAATAAATTTGAGGAAAAATATTGTGCTAACAACTTGTTAGTAAGAAGTGATAAGATAATTCACTATAGTGAATTCTAAGAGTGAATTCTAATTGTAAGAGTTCATTTTAATTCTAAAATAGTTTTATTAATCTTATAAATATACCTTAGAAGATAATTGACTTAACTGCAAGCTACAATGGTTGGATTCTATGTATTCAAAAGATATCAGTACATATCTTTATAAAAGATTTAAAATTTATGAATGTATTTCAAATATGTATGAGGAGACATTTCTGTCAAGTGTTTTTTGCATGAGCCATTCCAGTATTTAATTCGGTAAGCGAGCAAAATATTTGAGAATTTTTAATCAATCAAAATATACAAAATATAGAAATGATCAATTGAAAACTCCACTCAAGGTAAAAGAGACGTCAGCTTGTGAAAGATCTCCTGGCAAGAGATCATCAAGGAAGGTCGAAAGTTCTAACAAACATTTATCAAATAATTCATCGATGCTTGAGACGACAAACAAAAGGTGTGATATCAGTTGAAAAGGTCAAAAAATCTACTTATTCATTGTTGTATTCAAAATTTGTCATACTAACTAATTTTTTATATAATTCCTTTTTAAGAATCATTTTTCTCAAATAAGCTATTGGATAAAACTTAACGAATAGTTATCTTATATTCTTATACCAAATAGTATTTTGAATTGTTAATGAGACCTGTCCTGGTTTCTATTTTGAATTGGTTTAGTTGGTATTAGATTTGGAACCTTTCGATTCTAAGCCAAATTTTGTGGTTTCCAAAAGGTCGCTAAAGTAACCAAATTATTAATTATCAAAAATTTGTTATGTAAGATAATATTTTATTTCATTTAGTGGTTTCAAATCATATGCCTTTTATTGAGTGGAATGAAATTTAAGAAATACGAAACGACAATGTTTTGAACTTATTTTTGAAAACGAAAAACGTTTGTCAATATTCTCAAATACTTGAAAACAAAAACAGGCCTAATGTGATCTAATGTTAAGAACTTTCAAAAGGCAAACTGCAGTATTTAACTTTAAGTAAATAATGGAATGGAACAAAAATTTAACTCCTTTTGGCCATTTTTATAGACATCGGTCCTTTCAAATGGTGAACGAACAAAAAAGCCGAAATTGCCTTTAACTTTTTTAATATATAAGTTAACAAACTTCAAAAAATATGCAAAACCAACAAAAGAGAGCGAAAAGTTTACCTATAAAATGATTGTCACTGTATTATATCATGACACAATGTGGTTCTCTTTTGTCTATCCCTATCTCGTTGGGTAAACAAAAACAATTTAATATTTTAAACAATTTTTACCACTTAGCAAAAAAGCAGATGTTAAAAATTATGAGTGCAAATTTTCCTGTTGATTTTTGCCATACGTTTTTATGGTTTTTATTTTTTCTCTTTTTGCCAGTTATTAGTTTTGGTCCATTATCAGATATTTTGCAGTCATTTTCGTTAAAATTATCAGCTTTTTGGCTGTGATAGAAGCGGGCATCTACATGTATACATGTATAAGTGTGATTGTGAGGGTCCATGTCTGTGTGTGTGTGTGTATATGTTTGTTTATGTAGTTGTAGAACAACCCTGAACCGAATATTTTGTGCCATTGCACATTTTGTGCATTGCAGAAATTTAATTAAAAAATACTTGCCCTAAATGGCGGCCAAACACGGACACATACATACACACACACACAGACATACATATATATGCAACCACACTCGAATGCATATATGTATGAGTTTGTGTATAAAAGCATTTAAGTAATTTGCCAACGTTTTCATTTAATTGAAAAATTAGTAATGAAAAAATCTTGCGACTTTAAGTTGTCATGTTGCTGCGGTGGCAACTGAAGGCTACTCTGTGAGTTGTAGGCTTAAAGTGCAACATTTTATGACAGTAAATATGCCAGGGATGGATGCTGCACACACACAAACACAGACACACACAAACACACACACACACAAAAAGTATTGTATATACATTGTTGTTGGCGTTGTCACATGACTGTCGCCAAACTCAAATATGGAGCAAAAGGACCCTGGGTCCTCTGATGGTTTCGTGCCTTTGCATAGGCTTTGAGGCGTAAGCGTAAGCGTAACGTGTTAATGGCAAGGCAATAAGGATGTAGAAGGAGTAACAGTAAGCAGAAAGAGGGAGCAAGAGAGAGAGAGCGAGCGTGAGTGAGTGAGCAAAACAGTTGCCATTATTCACTTGCCAAGTGCTTTTGTCGCTGTGGTAAATAGTAGCTACTGAATACAATGCTTTCGGCTCTCTCGCTCTCACTCATTCTCTCTCTCTCTCTCTCTCTTTCTTTCCTTCTGTTTCATTTTCTACCTTTCATCACGTGGGCCACGTGGGCGAGCCATGTGCGTGTTGGGCTATTTGAGACCAATTAACATATAACTTTCCCACTGGTAAACAAGTTAAATTGTTAACAACCATTATGGGCGCTCATAAATGCTGCCGTGTAACTTTCTGCCTTGCTTCCACTCATACACCTTTCCCCGCTCTTGTTCGCCCTCTCTTTCTCTCTGGTTAGTTGGCATGTGTTTGTGTTGGTTCTTTGTCTTTCATGTTGTTTAATTATAAATGTGAGGTTGAAAGCAAAAGCAGCAAAAGCAACAGTCTGTGTGGCCTCCACTTTACCCGCAGCCCATCCAAAAACCCCCTAGCCACCTTGGTATCACCTGCCGCTGTTGCTGTTGCTGCTCCTGCTCCTACTCTTGTCTGACGGATGAAGACCGAAGACTAATTAGTTAGTTCCTCAGGTCTGGGCCTGGGGAATTGTTGCCTCAACTATTGTGCCTTTTAAATTGAATTTATTGATGCACTTTTGTGGTTTTAATTTAGTTGTCGAGTCGTTTGGTTTTTCTCCGTCTACCAATTGGAGCATAAAACATGTAATATAAGCCCCAAAAAGTATGCTACATTTTTTCAATTTCAATTTAGTCAACTATGTATATATATTCATGTAATTAAATATGCACAAAGTGTAAAAGTGATTTTAAATTATTCACCAAAAAGGACTCAGTGTGTGTGTTCTATTTTGCTATCGTCAACTATTAACGCATTAATTGTATCTAGATCTTGTCGTAGCTTAGCAATTGATGCTTTAATTAATAGTTTGATTAATTTTTAGACTCTTTCAAGCTGGAAAATCTTTCTTTTAATTTTGCAAACTATTTAAATATTCAAAGAAAGAAACAGAAATGCATTGACAAAGTTTATTTGCAAAGTAAATAACTTTTCATTTATGTAAAAGCATCAAAGCATTTTAATTATTGTAAAATTTAAACTGAAATTTAATAAAGGCAACTCAATAAGTCGTATGACTAGCACTGTGGCCATTTTAGCCCTCTTTTTCTCTTTCACACTCATGACTTTTGATATATAGAATAGAATTAAATAATATTAAACGGAAACAATCGTGGCCATTTTTTTTTTAAATTTTTACAAACTGTTTGTTTAGTACATATGTACATACAAACGGTCATAATTGTAAAGGAATCGCTCGACAATCAAAGATTTCTGAAGATGCAGTGGCCGGATCAAAGCCCAGATCTAAATCTGGTCGAATATCATGGGCTTTGCTAAAGAAGCAACTGTCGCGCTACGATAATCCACCCAGGACAATGGACGCGCTTTCGAGTTGAGTCCAAGCGGAATGGAGCACTCTATCGCACGGATAGATAGAAAAATTGGTGGAGAGTATGCCCAGGCGCATTAAAAGTCTGATTACAGCCAAAGGCCTTTGGAATAAATATTGAAAAAATGCCTTAATCTATAAATTTTGTTATATGAGCAAAAGTGGATACTTGCTCATTTTTAAGTCTTTTATGGATAATTCGAGCTAAGGAAAGGATAATGAATATAATTCTTTTTCGTTTTATGTAGTATTAGTGGATTTTTGTTAAAAATTTGGAATCGATTAATGCATTTTTGCGGGTTTTACAGCCACTCAAAGTCACAGTATGAAAACATGTATCCACATGTGCTCGCCTCTGTATATTTCCGGTAGAAACTTGAATTTAAAAATGGAATGATAATTCTTAAGTGCTTTAAGTTTTTGTTATGATCAACAAACAATTTTCGAATTAACCACTTCACTTCTCCACATTAATTTAATAAATAAATAAATCGGAATTGATAATGATTTATGTCCCAACATCAATTTCTTAATAATTCTTCTCTCCACTTCATTCACTGTTGATTTCATGGCATATCTATCAAGTTTTAAATATCTTAGTTTTGATTTCTTATTCCAAAAAGACTTGAAACAGATTTGAACTAGTTATTTCTTAATATATTTACTAGTTTGAGTTATGTCTAAAGGCACATATCTAAATAATATCTAAAGACACATTTACTTTTTCTGAATATTATGAACTTAAAGTGTTACTGGGATAAAATCAACAAAATGCCAGTGTATTGTCCTGATGACCAAAATTTCGAGAGGTTTTTGTTTTAAAATTCTTCTGCAGAGAAATTAAAAGAAATTTATATTAAAAATCACAGTATATAAGTTAATTTTAAACAGAAAATTGACTGGAAATTTCTAAACTTTCTTCAAAAAGAATACAAAATGTTAAACATTATTAGAGAATTTATTGAAATTCTAGGATAGAACGAAGAGAAGTTTATGTGTCTAGCTAGTTTTACTTATATAAGGCGTATTTCATATAATATCCATAAATATTTATACCCTTGCAAAAAGGGTATATTAATTTTGGTCAGAAGTGTGCAACGCATAGAAGGAAGAATTTCCGACCATATAAAGTATATATATTCTTGATCAGCACGACGAGACGAGTTCAAATTGCCATGTCCGTCCGTCCGTCCGTCCGTCTGTCCGTCTGTCCGTCCGTCTGGATCAACGCAAACTCCTCCTAGACCGTAAGAGCTACAGAGTTGAAATTTTGCATGTAGGCTTGTATATACTGCAGGCGTTGTATATCTCGGATTCAGCCGGATCGGACCACTATATCATATAGCTCCCATACAAACGTCAAAGTCACGAACAGTGACTTTTCTCAATAACTTCGTTATTTTTTGAGCTATTGTCGTGAAATTTAATATTGGTGAGTTTATTATATATATAAACGACCATGCCAAATTTGATCAAGATCGGGTGACTATATCATATAGCTCCCATAGGAACGATCGGTCGAAAACAGTGACTTTCTTCAATAACTTCGTTACTTTTGACGCGATTGTTTTCAAATTATGCATTTGTGAGTTCAATATATCTGTTAATGGCTGTGCCGAATTTGATAAAGATCGGGTAACTATATCATATAGCTCCTATAGGAGCAATCGGTCGAAAACAGTGACTTTGATCAATATCTTCGTTATTTCCTATGCTTAGATTGTAGGCCGTTCTTTCGCAAAGATTAGCCTTTTTAGCTTAAACGATTTTTCACTTTGATGGCTGTAGGTGAGGAAAGAGTTACCATAAAAGTTGCAAGGGTATACAAACTTTGACGCGGTCAAAATTAGCCCCGACCCTCTGGTTTTGTATTAAAGTGTTTAAATATGAAAATACAAAACAAAAAATTTTTTTGTTTTAATTAAGACAAACTAAAAGTAATTTATCTTCTTTCTTTCTGCTAAGATTTTAACATTTAGGAGAAAATTAGTGTTTAATTTTTAAAGAGAGAACTAATTTACATAACTATGAAACTATGAAACATTTTCAAAAAAAAAAAATTAGAAAAAAATCAACTTTTTATTAAAATTATTTTACAATTAAGTTTTAAAATATTTATTAGGTGATAGACTGCCCAAGAAGCAAGCAAATCGTATGGAAAATATGACCAAATATTACTTTCAATTGGGTTAATATTATTATTAACCGAAAGCCAAGTTTACTCAGACCTATATATGTATGTCCCTAAATATTTTATATATCTTCATATACCGAATTAAGTTAACCAATCAATCAGACATTGTGTTTAGCAGCCTGTCCTGGCCTAGTTTAAGTTCCAACTTACATCAAGTAAAAAGTTTGAGGAAAAAATTGTTTGTTTTGTTTTCTTCTTATGCCATTTTAAAGCATGTTGCCACGCCCTAAGTTATTGTTACTAGGCGCGTGTCAATATTTTGTTTTTTTTTTGTGTCCACGGGTAAAGAAAACCAATTTAGTTATATTTTTTTCCACAATTTTTTAGGTGTTTTTTTTCTTTGACGCGCGAGTTGAACAGAGCTGAGCGATGCGCAAGCTGTCAATTTTTTTTCTATTTTTATTTTTTTCCTTTCAAATTTTTTCTTTTTTTTTGGAGTCTTAGGCTTGCGTTGATGCCTCTGGTTGTTGTTTTTTTGTTGTTGTTGTTGCTGCTGCTCACATGGGCATTGCCTCGCAGAGTGACGTTCGAGCCAGGCATCAGGCATCAGGCAACTGGCAGTTGCCAGTTGGACAAGGCCATCAACTCGTATATAAGCCAACTGAGCGGGCAATGTCACCGACATGTGGCATGTGTGGAGAGGGGTGGGTGGGGTGTGGATGAAGAATGGGGCTTGGTTGTGTGTGTGGGGGGGTGTGAGGAAGGCTGTGTTATGCCAACAATAAACAATTGTTGCTGTTTTGTTATTATTGTTGTTGTTGTTGTTGTCGCTGCACTCACGCACACATGAAAAAGTAACCTAGTTTCATGTCGTAAACGAAAAATTAAGGCTGTTTGTGTGTGTGTCTGCGTGTGTGTGTACGTCTGTGGGCACACACATAAAAGGGAAACCAACTGTACCGAGAGCCGTAATGATGCTGCACAAACACACACACACACACGAACGGACACACACACACACACGTAAACAAACAAAACTATTAAGCGAAAGTATAAAAAGTGAGCATGATAACTAAAGGTCTTCTGCAGACACAGCAGGCCCCAGGACCAAAGAATCAAGAACCAAGAGCCGTGTGTTTGGTTGGTCGTTCACTCAGGCATTCAGTCAGTCAGTCAGTGTGTCAGTGAGTCAGTCAGGCATTGTTATTGTCTGTCCTAAGCTACGCACAAACACACACAAACACACACACACACTGATTAAGAAGATGCTCCTGCGGCCTGCTGCAGTCAAAGTCATTAAAGTCGAGGTAAGTACAATATCATTTTTTATGGTCCTGTGCGTCTGTGTGTCTCACCCCTCCACCTCTCTTCCTGTCGTGTGTCGTGTGTATGTGTGTGGTTAAGTTACTTAGTCAGTCAGTAAAGTGAAAAGGAAAGGAAGAGACAACCCAACCATCCATAGATGGGCAGGCCAAGCTGGTTAGCCATTTAGTCCAGAGGTTATATAATGCTGGAGATTTTGCTGAGCTTTGTGCCCGGCTCAATTCTTTTTTGGATATTCAGCAACTCTTGAATCCCCCCTACCCCCCACCCTACATATATACCTCCCCATTGGGGACATATTTGTATTTGTCCGGTTTTATGGGCAATATGGTTATTGTTATACTCCAAACAACAGAAAACATGTTACAAAAGGTGTCTGCTGTGTCTGCTGCCCTTTCACTCATTGATAAGTGTTAATCCCAATGATGATAAGGATGGATATGATAGGAGTGAGATGGCAAAACAATTGAAACATTTTGTGCATATAATTTAAAGAGAGAAAGACGTACAATCTCTTGACCCAACTTACTGGCTTTTCAATGTTAATGCAGTGGTGTTTCCATTGGCTTCTTCTTTAAAGCTATTTGTTGGAGAAGGAGGAGGAGGAGGAGAAGAAGTAGAAGTAGAAGGAGGTTATCCAACACAAGAAATCGATGACAAGTGAAGAGTAGTGATAGTGATAGTATTCTTAGGGCAGTTCATGACGGTCGCATGCCCGTATAGTGCACTGGTGTATCTCTACTAAACGAATGCGCCTTCTTGCCCGACTGACTCTGGCCGGAGGTGAGAGTGACAATGACAACGAACACACTGGCGCAGACAAGGCACAATAGTACAGTGGCCAGGACAATGCAAACGATACGCTTGCGTTTGCGATCGGCCTCCTCATCCTCGTCGGTTTCATCGCTAAGGGACTTCTTCTTCAGTTTATGCGAGCCTCCGCTAACCGATGCCTTGCGTCCGGCTGCCAATTTATGATGAAAAGGCCTCAGTACTTGGGCGGCAAATGCCGCATCACTTAGCTCATGCTCGTACGTCAGCGATGATTTCCTCTCGAAACTGGGACGCTTCTCCTCAATGAAAGCTGCCGCTGCGGCCGATGTTATGGGACGTGGACTTCGTTTGATTTCATCGATATTCACACTAGAGCTGGGCACAGCCGTCGACAGGGGACGACTATTGCGTCGGTGGGGTGAACTGAGCTCGAATTCATCGCCCATATCGAGGCCGACGTTGCCGCCGCCGCTACTACTACTAATAGGTCCCACATCGCCGATGAAACTTTTCGATTTCTTGGAAGCACTCAAAGTCTCACGATAATTGCGCAAACGGACACTGGCACTATGCAAGGCCTTGGCCTGCTTAACACTGGCACTGGCATTGGTGCCCTGAAAGGCAGCTGCAGCGGCCAAAACTCCCGGTCGATGGACAGTCAATTCTTCCAGATTACTGGGCGACAGGTACAGGGAGCGTCCGTGTTGAGCGCCGCGCTTAAAGTGATAGGCAGCATTGGCTGCTGCCGCAGCACTATGCAATTGCAGGGTATGCGCCGAGGTCGATGGTCTGCCGTCAAGTTCCAAACTGTGCGTACTCTGCTGTCTGGAGTGCGGATGTGTTTCACGTTTCTGTTTGACACTATTCGAGGCGGATGGCGGATGGGTGGCACTGGAACCGGCTGCATCTTCAAATGAACCCGAACTTTTGCGCATACGTTGCACGGCCACAGCGGCGGCGGTTAACTCGGCGAGGCCAAGTTCTTCCATTTTCGTGTGACTATTGCTACGTGAACGTGATTCGACGAACAGTTCATTTTCCAGCGATAGATTCGATTGGGGGAACATTGATTGGCTGGCCGCCAATGTAGGATCCATTAGATCATCGTTGAGCGAGGGATGACGGATTTGGGATTCGACAACCGATTCGGGTTTAGTGCTTGGCCTGCGGCCGGGATCGTTGAACGAGCGATGCGAACGACAGCCTCGTCGACTGGGTGACGGGGAACGGGAATGCTCCTTGCCACCGCCTGGGGGGCCGGGCATTAGGAAATTGGCACGCACCGAACTAGTGCGACGACTGGAGGCAGCTGAGCCGGCGGCGACAGCTAGCTGGATTTGTTCCATTGCGGCGGGATCCTGTTGTGCGTGGAAGGAATGCGTTTTCTTCATCTGAAAATTGGTAGACGGATGCACATCAATAGTGTCTGAGCGTCGAAACATATTCTTCTTGAGTACTTGGGCGGCGGCTGCCGCTGCTGAACGGGATTGGGCCGATTGGACTTTGGGTATCGGTTGCATATCATCGACATCGATGAATTGTATCGGTGATGTGCTGCCGCCCAAGGGTGATCGGCCCATTCCTATGCCCCCCATGCCCATGCCCAAACCCACTCCCACACTCAAGCCATCGCCCAGGCTGCTGCTGCTGACCAAATAAATGTCGGGCTGACGATGCTGACGATCGAGCACCGGGCTAACCGCATGCGATGTGGGCGAGCTCGAGTGCGAGTGCTGGCGGTGTTGAAGATGCTGTGGATGTTGTTGTTGTTGTTGTTGATGTTGTTGCTGTTGGCGGGCTTGTGCGGCCAAATGCTGAAATGTGTGTAGATGCAGCTGGTGTTGTTGTTGTTGTTGTTGTTGTAGATGATGGTGTTGTTGTTGTTGTTGTTGTTGGCGGGCTGATAGGGCTGGAGATAAGGCACCACTACTGCCGATGCCTCCACGCTGGGAATGGGGGAGATGTTGTGCTGGGATTGCTAGGGTCTGCGGTGGAGCCACCGATCTAGGCACGGGCAGCGGCGAGGCCGAGCGATGAATTAGTGGCTGCTCACTTATCATAATGCCATCATCATCATCATCATCATCATCATCATCATTATGACCATGACCACCACCCATCATTTGATCCATTTGTAGATCATCGAAAGATGATGACATTACAGCCGTTGGTGCATAATTATCAATGGCCATCGATAGCGAACGATGAATGGGCTTCAGCTTGGGTGGTTTCTTTTTTGTGGCGGGATTATCGAAGGATGATGTGCCCGAGGTATGCTCCTCGTCCGCCGCTCCGGCCGTCAGATACGGATCATAGCTATGTACGGCCACAACATGCTGATGGCGCGAATGTTGGTGGTGCTGTTGGTGGTGTTGTTGTTGTTGTTGTTGTTGTTGTTGTGATGTAGGTGGTGGTTGTGGTGAATGGTGATGGTGGTGCGACTGGTGCTGACCACCGCTGGTGCCGCGCTCCATGCGGTAGTAGTACTGCCGTGGGTATCTATGGTAGTAATGTGCAATTGTGGTGCTGGTATTTGGTAGGGCGGTGTGGCGAGCAGGAGCAGGACTTTTATTGGGTAACTACTACTACTACACACACACACACACACGCACAGGCACACTGAGAGGATGCACACTGAGATGCTTAGACAGATGCACACAGATACACACAACTGACCTGGTCTCTCTTTCTCTCGCTCGGGCTCGGGCTGGGCTGGGAAATTGTTTTTGTTTTTTGGTTTCGGTTTGTTCTGTATTGTGGGTTGGTTTTGGGGCGGGGAGACGATTTACTTTCGATACTTAATCGGTGGTTCGGTTCTCTCTCCTGGCCCCCCTCTCAGTGATCTCTCTTGTCTTTTGTTTTTGTTCTTTTTGCGGTGGTGCTCGATTAGTTGGTTAGTTGCTTGTGCTTGCTCTTAATCTTCTGTTTATTGCGGTGGTTGGTGGTTTAAAATTGTTTGTTTTTTTTTTTTGATTTTTTTGGGGTGCTACACAATATTATTAGTACACACAGTGTGGATAAATGGTTGTGGTTGTGGTTGTAGTGGTGGTGGTGGTGGGTAATGGACACGGAATATGCACACGGAACACCGAGAGTGTGTATTACATAAATGTGCAAAAGGCATTCGGTTAACTAAAGTTGTTTGTTGTTGTTGTTCTTGTTTTGTTGTTGTTTTTATGTGTGTGTTTTTCTAATGTGAAAGTTGTTGTTGTTGTTGTTGTTATTGCAGAGTTATCACTGTTGCAGAGTGCTTCAACTTCTTCTAGTTTTAAGTGCAAGTGGGAATCCTTTTTTTTTTTTTTTATAATTTTTCTCTTCTCTTTACTTGCACACTCTTCTCTGTATTTTCTGTTTTCTTTTTTTTGTTCTCTAATATTTATATTTGTTTTTGTTTTATTGTCACATTGTGTATGTGGTTGTTGTTTGTTGTTGTTATTGTAGTTGTTGCAATTCAAATGAGTTGTAGATGAGATTTTGCTTGTACATAAAAAATGCTCTTTGTTGTTGTTACTGTTTTGTTGTTGTTGATGTTGTTGTTGTTGTGTTTTGTCTGTGTTTTTGCTACACTCATTAAAATTGGCAAATACAAAAGCACAACTAGAATTAGAGAAGAGAAATACGTAAAAAAAATGTATTAGCAAGCTGGACGGGCGGGACGTGGGGTAAAAAGGTGAAGTTAGGTGAGTGAGTGAGTGAGTGGGTGGTTGGGGTGGTTCAGTGTCTTGAAAAGGAGTGTTCGATTGTGTTGTGAATAGTAAATTGTAGCTGCAATGATTTTTTCTATTGTGTCCTGTGTGTTTGTGTGCATTAGAAGGAAATCAAATGCAATTGTTGAGTTCAAAAGAGTAAAACTTAAATCGGAAAAAACAACAGGGAAAACGTGGAGAAAAGCGCATGGAAAATGCAAATAGAGTCAAGCAGTATCGAAAGAGATTTGCATTTAATGAGCTGAAAGAACAATGACATGGAAATACATACTATGTATATGTACCTCTCTGTCCAACCCCAACCCCAACCCTACCCCACCCCCTTTGTAGTCACATTTTCGCCCAAAAGGCAACAACATTGCTTGTCATCGCGTCGAGTGCATATACATACATAATTGATGAGCTAAATTGAGTTGAGATTAAATAGATATATCAAGCTAACATAGCTGATGTTGCAACAACAATCAAACGAATCATATGGTAATCTTTTTGTGTTGCCTTTGCCAGAGGATTTGTAGTCAATTTTTAAGGAAATGTTCAATTTAAAATTTGTCATTATAATGACTTGCTGGCTTTATTTTAACTAATGCTGCAATTTAGTTGGTAATTATTGTAATTATAATGTTGTAATTATAATAAATGATTGGTCCTAGTGCACACTTTACTTATAGACAGTTTTTAGCTGCAATTTATATTTTCCCGAATTATTTTGTAGTTCTCAAAGAAGTTTTTTAAATATATGTTGCCTAGTTTTGGGGACAATTTTCCGTCATTTTTTGTATCTCTGGAATCGCCTTTGATACCATTTCACTTCCCTTTTTCCAGATTTTACTCAGTTAAAGAGTAAAAGGCCCTGATAAATATGCTATACTTTTACCCACTTCAGGAAACAAAACAAGCTGGTTGAGTCTTGTTTACTTATTCATATAAACAATATTTTCTGACCCATTATTTAAATCCATAAAATTTATTTATATAATTTGTAACTTATTAAGAATTTATTGTTTGTTGGTTTCGGATTTAAGATTTAAGACCTTTTTCTTGGATTTGAGACGTAAACTCTTGTCGAATGTTAATTTAAATAAAATATCGAAAAATACCATTGAAATTTTAAACGCAAATACAGTTTTCAAAAAGTTAAAAACAGCTAGAAAGTGAAAACTAATCTTTCTTTGTCTCTTTTAAGCGGGCTAGTGGCTAATTATTTGAACAATTTTGCAGAAAAGTCTTCTAAAAGAAAGTAATTATTATAATTTAAAATTTGTTGTAGCTTTTTTCTTATTTTGTTTTTAGGGAGGTGGTTTAGGTTTCCAGGTGGTCCCTTTTTCCTGGTTGATTATTAATGTATTAATATATCTTTTGTATGTATAAATATATGTTTTTAAAAAGCGTCATAAAAATTATTGGGTTACTAATATCGCAATATTTTTTTATTTGGAAAAAGTTGCATAAAGAAGCTATCTTTCTAAGGATATATTCAGTTATATATTTCGTCAAGCAGTTTATGGTTTTTAAAATCGTCACAAAACCCTGGCATGGTCCCACTTAAAATGCTTCTACTAAACTCAGTCGATTGTAGTTCGTTATTCTAATTACTATTTTAACTAGCACAACAGTAAAGAAAAATCTGTTTTGCACTGGATGCCATTTAGCACAAAAAAAATGAACCAACAACGATTATTTACACCTTTTTTTCCACTAGTAGAGTGGAGAACAAAGTTTTGTTTCAATTTCACATGCTGCAATTAATCAAAGACAAAATATGTTTTCTGTTCTCCCATCATGCTAGAGTACCGAAGAGTCATATATGTATATCTTTAGTTTCGTTCATTATAGTTTTTTTTTAACGCAGTTTCAAAAATTTAAAGTTAATTCTTATATTCGCCGAATATGATAAATATTTTCACATCTTTGCATTTAACAAATGTTGTTTTTGTTTTGTAAAATTTTCTCTGAAATGATGAAAATATGTGTTAAGCTGTCATAAATTCAACATTGAACATTAACTGCTGTAAGGTAAGAGGATTTTGCTAATACCCACAAAGGAATTTCTTGCGTTTTTTCAGTTTTCTTTTTTTTTTTAATAAAGCAGAAGATACATTTCCACCATCTTTTAAATAAATGAGTTTATATGGCATGGAATTCAAAAGAAATGTCCTTGGAGATATGAGAAGTAGACGTTGAAAAATTACAGTTCTGGCTTGTTCTTTTTTGTAGGTTAATTACTTAGGCATTGGAACTTGTTAAAATCCATCTATTTTAAAGTCACTTAGACTATATATACCTCTCTATAACATATAACAGAAGAAACCTTTCAAAAATATCAAACATTTCTTAATAAGCCTTTCAAAACCCAAAAATGTTATCTTTAATGTGAACACTTTTTTGACCAAGAACAAAGTTAAATTGAAGAAGAAACTTTTCAAGGGTTTTTCAGCAAATAATTTGATTAATTTTCGTACCATTTACATTTTACAACTTCTATGGAGTCACGTAGTTGTTTGCCTTTCTCTGTGTGTGTATGTGGTAATGTGGCATAATCAAATTTAATCTATGAAGTTGCCACCGCTGAGGCTCAACTCTTTGTGGCCGGCAATACAATTCATCATTTTGCCATATATATGTATGTATGTATGTATGTTCGTATGTCTGTATGTGTACATATTTACCTTTCTTTACCCATGCAAGGGGAATTGTAGCATTTTGCATAATTTAAACGACAGGCGGAGTGAAGCAAAAGGCGTCAGAGGAAATGGTTGGTTTTTGTGAAAAGAAGGAGAAGGAGGAGTAGGAGGAGGTGCGTCCTTTGCCACTGTCACTCACAGTGTTAATTTTTCAAAGCTCATTGATGGATGAGCTGGAGTCAGTTGACATTTTGTGTGGCGGCATGGGATAGCGGGTAAAAGCGAAGGCTTGTTAAAAATTAACGTTTTTTGCGGGACGAGTTAAACATATTAAAATTTGCTTATGCAAAAAAGGTAAAGACCAAAAATGAAAAAGAAAACACACCAAAAAGTATATCGGGTCGGGGCGGGGTGTAGGCCAATTGGAGCCAAGAAAAGGTCCCAAATACACAGAAGACACTTAACATCACGTACTTTAAATATGTTTAAAAGAGCTTAAAATGGGGGAGAAATGAAATGTTTTGCCAAGGCAAAAAAATAAAACATGAGATATGAGAAGGGTGTGGCGAAACCGAAGAATATAGCTATAATACACATGGCCGGACTAAGATTCCTGAAGGCCCCGACAAAAGTTTGATATAAAGTTCTTAAATGGAGCAAATTTTACAGTATCAAATCCTTTTGAAATCAAAGACCTAAAACATCAAACGCGGAATAAATGATTGAAGAACATTTCTATTTCACAATATTTATAGAATTTAAAGAATTTATATTTCTTTTACGAACCATTTTTTCTAAGATTAGTTGTTTTAATTTACCAGAATTGATTTAATTTTAATACCAAGTCATGATAAAATTGTATGCTGAAGAATTGAAGAGCAATTGCTTTCAAAGTTAGAACTTTATAACCTCGAAAGGCTCAGGCGTGATCTAATTTCTTTCTAAAATTATACATCAAAAATGAATTAAAAATTCTTTATGTTGAACAGACAAAATTTAATTCCAAATAATCTAAAACTAATATATCTTAAAGCCATAATTTTAGGTTCTGCCTTTTTTGTCGATCTAGTCTCGTTTAAGCCAATGGCCATAGATTGATAGTGGTTGTAACAAATTTGGTTTTTATAGTTTACACAACTTTATCCTTCTTAACAAATAATTGTAATAAATTTAGACAAAATCTTTGAAGTATAACAAAATTTATAACAAAACATTTTTAGCCCTTTTATGTTTTTAAAGCTTAGGGCTTAATTCTTTGTATTTGTTTTAAGAAAGATCTTGTAATGTAATCTAAACCTATAAATACAACAACTTTCTAATGATTATAAATAAATAAATATTGTATTATAATAGTAAGCGTTTTTAATAAATAATGATATGAAATATGTTGTTGAGTTATTTTAGCATAGTTTCAGCTATAAGAGTTGATAAGGATGACTTCCCAAAATTTATTCTCAAAGTGAATCCAAAAAAGCTTTCCTACCCAAAAAAGTAAACACCAATTCCAAGCCAAGATTCCCTTACTAATTGATTGTAGCTATTCATTATTAAAATTCTGATATATTTCTAGCTGTATTAGGTCGTCTTTAACATTATTCTGCAATTAAAAATACTTTTTAGAAAATATATTTCACTTTTGAAAAGGGCAATACGTTTGTTTCAGGGAGATTCATAGATGCTTGGCTGCCGTTTTGAATATGAATATTCATAGATTTTAAGCGGCCATATCGATTATAACCCGCTAAAGCCAACTAGCGGTGTAATCGATAGTAATTTTTTAACTTTCCCACCGCTAAGCACCAATATAGTACTAAAGCGCCATTGGCAACTAAAGGACTTAAAAAATAGGTACATTTTAATTTGAAATGGATTGGTGTCTCAAGCAGCTCATCTAGTTTTCTATTTTCGTTCATTTCTTAGAATACGCTACTGTGTAAAAATATGTGTGTACATGCTAGGCATAATATGCTTTTCAATGTACATACATATGTATGTGAATAGACGGTTCTTCTAGCCAAAGCCGGGTGGTGTCATTGTCAATGGCAACGTCTGACACGTTGGCATAACTTCAAACATCTGGCCAACTGAGAACTGAACGGAAAATATGAACTAAGCCCAACGAGATTTCATTGTGGTAGAGCCACTCTCTATGCTCCATTTCCCTAACCTCTCTCTCTCTCTCTCTCTCATCCTCTCTTTGTTTGCTCCCTTCCTGAGACCTTTTGAGACACGTTTCGCATGTCAAATTTCGCAGGATATCAAATATAAGAGGAATTATATATAAATCCTGGCACATAAGCAAATTGTCTTTACCTCTGATTCGTTTTGAGCAGAAAAGGTAGAAACAAAAGCGAAATATGTAGGTTGCCTAGGTCACTCACTCACTCACTCTCTCTCTCGCTCTTTCTCTGGAGGATATTGCTTTTGTTGTATTAATATTAATAATTTTTGGGTTCGTTTTTTTTGTTCTTTCCTACTTCTCTTCTCTTACCACACAGACACTTCAACTAATAATTATCCGAGTTTAGGTTAATTGTCATAAACAATAGTTAATTAACATAAAACTAACATTTCCGAAACTCCAAAGCCAATTTAAACAGTCATACGTGCGTAATTAAGTCCGCCCCGAAAAACCGACTGAACAGCCACACCTCCTTTTGGGCTGACAGCCACAGAACTCTCTCCATAATGTTGGGCCACTTGGCGGTGCGTGAGTAAGTGAGTGAGAGTGGTTGGTGGAGTGGTTTTTGGGTGAATGGAATTGGAAATTGTGTGAAAATCAAAATGGCATTAAATACACGCCCCATGGTTTTCTGGTCAGGATTCTGTATGGTTTGGCTGGCATAGCAATTAATTGCCGTTGCCATTATTACGGCAACGGCAGGAGCATCAGCTGGATAAAGATAAGCAAGCAGGATGAAACTCATTCACACATACATATGTACATACATAATATGTGTATTCCTGCAAAAGACAACAATGTCGGATTCATACATACATAAGTGTTGCAAACAGCAAACATTTCCCTCACTTAATGTTATTAAATGTGGCTCAAGCGGTTTGGTTTCGTTTGCTTCTTTCTTTCATTCTTTCTACTGTGTCGAAATCTTTTTTTGCCTGCTCTCTCCAACCATAAATATATTTACTCAAGGACTCTTGCCGGCTTTGCCCTCTGCAGTTGCTGGTGTTGCCATTGCTTCGTCTGTATGGTTTGATTTGTTGTAAAGGTTACTCTCTCCCGTTTCGTTTCTCATCTCATTTCATAATCCGATTAAATGCCGAAAATTATGCAAGGAAATGCATTCTCGTGTTCGCGACACGCTCGAACATACGCTTACAGACTGGCGCCTTTTAGTATCATCCATGGTAAATTCTTTCTTCCCTTTGCTCTGTCTCGGTTTAAGTATGATTGTATGTGTGTGTGTTTACATTGTGTGTGTGATTTCATTTGAGTGTGTACATTTCACAATTAAATAATGCTCTACCATATGGAGGAATTTAAATCTGTGTCGCCATTTATAGTTTACTTTTATTCTCAGTATCAAACGAGTCTTTAGTATCATTCAACTTCAACTTAAGCATATAATAAGGAGCTTTAAAAAAAGCAACTGAATCGGGAAATGAATTTTATTTATTTCTTCATCAGATTATTTAAGCTTATAAAAGTAAATGCCTTTAAAGTATTTTTCATATAAATTCCAATTGTAATCTATGCAAGGCCTTAGAGGAGTCCTGAAAAGTTTTTAATCAATTGAAATTAAATAACGTCAAATAATCGTTGGAATGCGGGACACAGGTCCAAGAGACTTTGTAAGGGATCGAAGTTGAGGTACTTTTGTGGAGAACTTTAAACAGTTTCTATATATATATATAAATCTTCTAAATTTATCTACATATGTAAACTGTGGCCAAAAATCTACTTTTGCTTCTCTCATAACAACAATTTTTAATTTTTTGAGGCTCCTCATTTTCGGAGATTCTTCTCATCCGGAGGCCCCAGGGCAATAACAACGCTTATCCTTCATTAAGTCTCATTTCAAGGCAGACAAAACTAAGAGAGAAACTAATCTTTGTCAAGAAATCACTTCCCAATAAGCACATCGATTGTAAACACTTTCAAAATAGTAAAAGTTTTTTAAATTAATTCTAGAAAATATTTTCGAAGAGGGTCCCATCAAAATATCAAGATTTTTGGCTTAGTGACTTCAGTATTTTTTTGATGAAGGCTTTTTGTCAGTATCGAGGATGTACGATCACTTCACTCACTCACTATAAAGAGCCGAAAAAAGTACAAAATTATTTAAAATACTGATATCTTGATGGTGTCCAGACCCTCCGGACTCCCCATTGAATACGTATATGTCTTCATGCCCCTTTTACGATATATATTCTCCTATTCGTTTGTTGTGTCAATTACTTTCGAAGTAATAGTTAAGTTAGCTCACTTAAATTAGTATAATGAACAGAAATGTTGAAGGTTTAGTGTTTCAACGTCAATTTTTATTAAATATTTCAATCAACTAATGGTTTGATTAGTTTTTCGTTTTTGTTTAGCTCCAACTTCATATATTGGTCAAATCATTGGACCTTCATTCTGTCTCTTCATTCCGTTCTTGGATTTGGATTTGAAGCTGCAGCATGGTACTGACATTTTGTTAATGTAGTTTATAGTTTATAACTTTTCGGTTAGATTCAAATTGGAAATTTCATTCAATTATTCGTGTTTAGTCTTTATTTCTCTGTCAATTCTTATACTAAATCGGACATAGTTGTAACTGCTAGTTCAAGTTATTGCAGTTTTCCACATTTGTATTCAAAAGATTAAATTTCTAGGAGAGAAAAAACCAAAATAAAACACTTTAAAATTTATATTCAACAACTTGGTTTATTCCGTGACTTTCTAATCAATTCAACTGTGAGTGCTTAGAGTAATACTTGAGATCAAAAGTTTTACAGCGCTTTCTTGTCAATTAAACAAAAACCAAATGAAAAGTTTAGTCAACTAATTCGCTGACTGCTGTTGAAGTGGGTCAAAGGCTAAAATATTAGTTTAAGTTTTGCCTCTAAAAAGGCATTTTTTTTCTCTCTCTCTCTCTCTCTCTCTATCTCTTCTAAAATGCATTCATAGAGTGTTAGTCCTTTGAAAAGCCATAGCAAACATCATGCTTATACATATTTATATAAATATAAGTATAAGCAAGTATTTTTGGATTGTGTTTGTGTTCTTTGTTTTTCTTTGCACACGAAAACGGGCTGCTAGATGATGGTCTTTCGATGCTTCTGCAGTTAGCTGGCGCGCCTGCAGTTATGCAATATTATTTTAAAACAAATTCCACTATCACAATACTTGCTCTTAGTTTGCCTTTATTCTTTGCCTTACTCCTTACTCTCCCTCTCCCACTCTGCTTCACCATTCGTCAGCGTCTTCTGGTTCTTATGGTCGGTTGCTGCTGTTGCTGCTTCTGCTTCTACTGTGTTTTCTTGTTTTTTATTGTTGTTCGTAGCAGTTCAACATTTTTGACTTTCTATTTAATTTGAATTGTTTGTGGATGGCAAGCATTTTTACTGCCATTTTACAATGCTGACGTTGCAAGTTGCCTGTTGCCGCCACGCCCAACTATGACTGGACTGGTCTGCCATACTCCTCTCCTCTCCATAAGACTTTGCTTTCTCTAAGTCCTTTTTAGGTAGGTGTATGTGTATGTGTGTGTGTGTGTGCCTGTCCATAAGCTTATTAAGTGCGCTTAGTTCTTTAATAAACAATCGTAAAAACTTTCAAATACTTGCCCAGAGAACTGTGGCCACATTATTTCCGCTTATCCCCTAAACAGAACTGAACTTTCACCCAGAGCAAATCTAAACGAGAATTTACGAAATGTACAAAGAAATGTACGAAATGTACAAAATGTGAAATGGCTGTCCAGGCAAAAGCAGCCATCCTGAACAACAGTAGAAGTAAAGCCACAACGCCTTCGGTGGCAAATTCAATTAAATAACTGCACACAGTAAAACTTTTTGACCAAAAAACGAACGAACAAAAAAAAAAAAACACAATTCCAAGCATCTTGAATGCTTTGCAACAGTTTTTGACAAAATTTATATACAAAATCTGTCCTCGACCAGACAACAACAAAATAAAGAAACTAAAAAAAAAAAAGAAGAAAAGTTCCTCCTAGCGAAAGTGAAGTATTGCTTAAGAGTCGACTCAATTGGACTGGCCTAGACTGGCCTCGGTTTGGCTACTCTTACTCTTGCATTTTGATGAATCCTTCTTGGCCAGAGGCAACTAAGTTGTACCACATTCATGCACTGAGAAAAATTCTAATTCTAATTCTGTCTTTTTAGTCACTAAAAATATGTTAGTGTGCCTTAAGATCTGCCCTCTTAAGATTTGTGCCTATTATTAGTGAATACAGTTAACTGATCGATAGAAATATTCGAGATAAGTAAACATTTGAATGATCAGTTATCGAATATATAAATATCGATATATTTTTCTCGTCTCTTTAAAGTAAAAATCTCCTTGTTGCATATATCCTGCTAGTAATTTTAACTAAAATTCCTTAGGCCGTTTCTGAAGTCGTTGCCTGCAAGTGAGTATGATATACATATTGTAGTAGGATAACTAGTTTAAACTATAACGATAAGTCTGCTGGAATTGCCAACACTGTTGTGGCAGAGCAGTATGCACGTTGATTAAAACTGAACAAAGAGAAGAGAGATAGACAGACGATCGTAGAGAGAGATTCATTCAATAGGCTACGAGCATAGAAGACAGTCGTAATAGCAAAAGCGTTATGAACTATTCGATATCTCTAGATGATAAACGATTAAAATCGATAAAACATTGTACGTTGGATCAATATTCTGTGATTTGTATAGAATTCAAGAACAATAAAAGAGTACATCTATTACTTACTTAAACATTATAATAAACAAATTCAATTTTAATTAAATTTGTATCCTAAATTTAGAAGTAATTGAAGAAATAACCAAACACTACAGCGTATATTTCCTCTGCTATTGCATTAATGGCTTATTGGCATTATAAAACTTTTACTCTATTTCTAAGTTATTAGTGTCATTTAAAAAGCATCTAATACTTTTCTCCATGTGTTTGTGTTTTAGTGCTTAGCATGAGTAAAACTTTTGACCCAACTAAAAATGGGAAAAATATAGAGAGAGAGAGGGAAAAATCTCACATCTGCAAAAATTTCTTAGTCAGTTTGTTAAATGAATTTACAAGACCACAAAAGCTGCTTAGAGATTTCCTGCCAAGGTAAACCAGGGGATGAGGAATGGAATTGGAGTGAAGTCACAAGAATTATAGAGAAAAAAACTTTGCTTCATTCTATTTCACTTATCGTCATCGTCTGGCCACTGGCAAAACCGATGCTTAATGAAGGGCCCCCAAGTCTGAACATAAAGTTTAATTTCACTTTGATACGGGGCGAAAAAAAAAGCAAACGGAAAGGAAGGCAGGAAAAGGAAAAACAAACAAAATTCTCCTGCTGCCATTTCCTTATCTAGGCAAAAGATGGCGAAAGGTTTCATGTGTATTGGCCTTATGCTTGTTTATGGCTCCTACGGTTTTCTCAGTTTTCTCTCTCTCTTTCTGTTTGTGTTGCCAACTTCGCCATCTTCTTCTGCCACTAGCCATTCTCAACTTTCTGCCGTTGTCCATAAATTCTCTGGGATTTTTCGGGGTGCGGGGCTGACTGCCACAAATTGTTGTTTAATATGTTTGGCTATTGTTGCGTAATTGTTTTTCGTTTGTGTTTGTGTGTGAGTTAGCTTGTTTTTGTGTCTGTGTGTCAGTGTGTGTGTGTGTCTTCTATTAGACCAATTTATATTTAATATATTACCCCCTGTTCAAAACGACAAATTTTCTAATGCAATTTCTGTTGAAATTGACAAACAAAAGAGGAGTTGGTGGGTTGTTTTAGCTGCATTTCTAAAGAGATGCTTTCTAATAGAGATGGAAATTTATAGATAGTCACTGACATCGATAGTTTTTGCTATTGTTTTCACTGTTGAGATTTAAAAATAAATATATAAACAAATTAATTAATCTTATGCAATTTCTGTTAAAATTGACGAGCAAACAAAGAGTTGGTAGGTTATTGGAGCTACATTTCTGAGCGAGATGTTTTCGAATAGAGATGGGAAATTATCGATAGACCTGCCATATTTGTTATTTGTCATGATATCGATAATTTTCACTTCTGTACTACAGTAAATAGCTCCTTTATCAATTCATTAAGTTTTAAGGTTTACTTTTAATAAAACATCGAGATTAATCAACTTTTATCGTTCAATGATGTTATCGATTGTTTTTCAGCTCTAATTTTCAAAAAAGCTTTTTGAGTTATGAATAAGAAGTAAATAGGTAAAAGAAGTACTTGTTTTCCATCTGTTTTTAATAAAAATCACAACGATTTCTTAGATTCTTAGATTTTTAATAAAAATCACAACAATTTCTTAGATTTCTAACAAATATCTATTGAAACTCAGCTTCAGGAATGGGATAACATTGTAAGAAGCTATAATATCTCCCGCCTCCGATTGCATAAAAGGCAGAAAAGTTGACCCCTCGCTTCACACGCAAAGGTTTCTATACCACCAACAAAAGAGTTGATCAAATATTTTCACATATTTATATATAGAAAATGTCTTAGCTACTGCCACTTCCTTTGATTCGTTTATTTTTCTCTTATTTTATTTTTTCTAATGTGAAACCTTTCAGTTAACTCTGTTTCGGATGGCCTGACTGCTGGTGAAAATGTGAAAATTTGTTTCAATTGCATTTTCTCTTTGTAAAGTTAACATCATTTCCAATTACCCAGAGAATGATTGACTGCAATGTGAGTCTGCTTGTGACTTGCCCAGCTATTTAACTGACTGTGAGTTAAAGTCTTTATACATACAAAGTAAGTATGTAGGTACCATATAAATTTTAAGCCAAAATGATATTATAAATTCTTCAATATTATTATGTGTGTGTGAGCTAATAGAGTGTGTGTGTGTGTGGGTTTTGCGTAAAGTAATCTCACTTGGACCATTAATAACAAGGCAGAAAACCTAATGTAAACCAGATATCCTGTGTGTGTGTATATATAGACAATGTTCTTGAAACTCTAGAAGAAGACTTCATTAAATGACACAGCATAAGAAGAAGCAAGAGGAATGAGGGCAAACGAACGGCTGTCATTGCAAAATATATGTATTTATGCCAAGGATATATACACAAATATTTATATATGTATGTATGTATATTCTCTTCTTTTTTTTTTGTTTGGGGTTTAAGCCAAAAGTAAAAGGCAGAACTTTTTGCACACATATATTTACTGATTGTGGTTGTTTGTTCATGTTTTCTTTTTCTTTGTTGTTTTTGTAAGCTGACAAGTTCAATTAATTGATTTATGTTTGAAGCTCAGTGAGCCATCAATTTTTTTTTTCGCTTTTTTTTTGACCTGCAATTGGCAAATGCCAACGAAATGAAATTATATATATTACCAACCCACTCGCTACCAGAAGATTGCACAATTTTTTATAGATGTAACCGAAAACCCAGCTGCTGCAGTTGAAACGTGACCAGAGAATTGTAGTTTGCCCTTCGATAATATACATATATAAATTTCCAAGATATATTGATTCATTTATGTCGTATAATTTGGCGAAACATAAATAAATTAGTACACAATACAAAGCAAGGAGCAAGGACAAAAATACAAAAAAAAAACAGGCAAAACGGGAAACGGTTAGGCGGATATTGGCAAAGGTAACAGGAAACAACAGACCAAAGAAGAAGAAGAAGCAAAACCAAAACCCAAAAGAGACGCCAAGAGAGCAAGAACAAGATGAACATTTCTGTGTTTCGCCCCAGCGGAAACGGAAATCTCAGGTGTTTGCTTTGCCTTGGCAATATGGAGCCAACAGTTGCCATTGCTCATTGCTTTTCCTTCTACATCTTCTACAGCTAATTAATCTTATTTTACAGGGCAGAAGGCTGAGCTAAAACGCCTGAGGGGGCGTTGGGGGGTTTAAACATTATTTGTGTCTTGCACGCAACTCGCAAAAGGCGGTTGTCAGGATATACACTTAAAAAACAGATAGCACATTCTAAACTGTGGGACATGAATGACATGATGAATGTCCTGGACTTTTGACGAATGCTTCCTGCTCCTGAACTGGCATTGTTTGAGTGCCTTACACGCAAAACAATTTTGCAAGCATTCAACAACTGTTTGCATCATTCATACCCACATAGATATACATATATATATGAACATGGGTGCATGTTCATTTGTTTCCACACCCTTTGCCCTATTTTGTTGCATCATGCCGTTTGTCATACAACAGACAGTTGTCGCGATGTTTTTTACTCTCCCCTCTTACTCTCTCTCTGTGTCTCTCTCCACAGGCATCGCATAAATCTCACATATCTCATGTAACCCCTCTACATGGTGTTTTTTTTTTTTTTTTGGCTATTTCTATTCCTGTGCAAAGGTAAAAATATGCCATAATACTCCTCTCTCTCTTTTTTTTTCTCTCTTTTCTTATATCTTTCCCCATTTTAGGTTTTATTTGGTTCCTGCTAACATTTTGATATGATATTTCTGTGTTGTCATTTGGCTTTACTTTTGCCGTTTCTATTGCAATTGTAAGCTGATTACTTTTCAAGCATATCCATCACACACGCGCTCCATAGTTATGTATATATATATAGTAATATTTGTTCATAGAGAGATTAACGCTCAAACAAAAAAACATAAAACCAGAGGAAGCAGCTCAAGAAGCCAAAGCAAAACTTTCTCTCCATGTGTCTGTAAGTGTGTGTGAGTGTGGGTGTAGCAAATAAAGCTTAGTAACCTAAGCTTGAACAGCCAACAACATGACATGGTAACTCTATGGCAGAGAGAGAGAGAGAGAACGTAAAATAAGCAACTGCTAATAAACAAAAATTTTCTATTAATTTCAAGGGAAATTGTCTATAAGAGGAGTAAGTACCAAAAAGTACTCAAAGTAGGAAAAAATCCCCCTTTAGCTAGAAAATACTGAAAGAAGGATAAAAACTTCGTTTAGCTAGAAATTTTACTGAAAATAGCAGAAAACCCTTGTTTAACTAGAACTGAAGTCTATTCAACTGTGAGTTAAATCTTTACTTTCCTTTTGAATAGATTTGGGCAATTGTTGTTTAAAGTTCCCGAAAGTATGCAAAGGATCAACAATTGACCAACCATGGTTCATGGTTAACTAAAGAAAATTAATTAGGCGAAAATTTTTTGATCTGCAATCAATGACAATTCTTCTTCGTTTATGAATTGTTATATCTTTGGAAGTAAAATTTAATATTTATTGGCTTAAATAAGGAACAAAAATTTCCAAAGATAACGTCTTAAGCATTTTTTCTAAACTTTCTTTTTTCTTCTAACTTTCTTATGAAAAAACTACACATATTCCAAAACGTTATAAAATATGTCTAAAGTTGATATATGGCTAAAAATAGTTATATAAAATATTTGATTATAAGTTATTATAAAATAATTGATAAAATATAAAAACAAAAATGACTCAAGTTAACTTTTTAAAAAGTTTTTAATTTAATGGATTTGACCCTAATGAAAATAATTAGTTAAAATATTCTTTTAAACATAGGTTAAACAACATATTTGGAAACTTATTAGAATTAAATATGATTGTGATCTAACCAGGGACGGATTCCTGAAACTCTCTAATTTCTAACAACAGAAATTTCTTAGTCTTAATTTTATTTGAAAATTATGAATTTAATAGCATACACTTATTATTAAACAAAAAACATGAAACTTTTTTTTTTTTTTGAAGATTAACTTACTTCTGAAACACGAAACTTTTGAAAAATATTAGATCGAGTCTATTTGATGCCTTAATTTTAACCTAATTTATTGTTCATTGCACAAACCATTTCGATTCAAAACGATAACAGATAAATTTCATGTCAAACAAGAATTTCTTTCGTGGACAAAAAAGTATTAATTTAATTACATTTGTTGAAAAATTGTCCAAAATATATAAATTGATTTTCAACAAATTGAATTAAATGTGTTACCAATCATTTAAAATGTAAATAAATACTTTATCAGTATAATTAAATCGATGCAGAAATTAAAATAAAATAAAATTTGTAAAAAACTTTACTATTATTTGTAAAGTATTTTAAGTTTATTTCTGTATCAGTTAATTTAAGTTTTGTTTCGCATATTTCTCTGCAAAAGAGATAAAAATCATTTTATTTGCCAAGTAGTTTTCAATGTCCATTTGAGGCAGACAGAAGGAAATTTTGATGACCCTTGCATGAGCCAACCATTAAGCACTCAAAATAAAGGGTCTACCCCCCTCGCCAACCCCCTCCATCCAAAAAAATAGAAGAAGAAACTTTTGCCCAGAAAAGTTTTAGTCGACATTTTCAACTGAAAATGATTGACAGAGTAAGAGGGAACGTGTGAGGGGCGATCCATGCCCATTTGGATTCCCAAACTGGCCATCAACTGAAAGTACCAATGAGTTAATAATGACAAAGTCATATGGGTAAATGGAGTAAATGGAAATACCCAAAAGGGAGCACACACACATACACAGGAAGTGCGGGGCATGATAGATCCTTACACTCTTAGATATGGACTCAAAATTGGCAAATAAATTACAATTTCTAATACAATTTTCACATAGATAGATAGATAGATAGATAGAGAGACTGATTGTGGGAATGGGAGAGGTCAAAAGAAGGGGGAAAGGAAAGCAAGTGTAGAGCAATCTCAGTGTCATGCTGGAAATGTAATTTGTGCTCAAATTACATTTGAGTGGAAAATTAGCACAGTTGTCAATCTGTGTAAGTGAGTAAAACAGACTAAATCTCTCTCTACCTCTTCCCTCTTGCACTTTACTTTGTGGGTGTCTGTGTGTGTGTTTATGCCATTGTAACCACAGAAATATCAGCTAGCAAAATGAAAACAGCAAAGCCCATGTGCTCCCGTGGCATACTCTAGTCATCATGCCACCATGCCACCATGTTGCATACCCCAATGCTACAGTTATTGCGTTTGGCCAGCTTTAAAATTCATGAATTTCAGGTTACGGGTCAGGGGAATGTAAATGTACACGTTACGCACCACTGGCAAACATACACAGCACCTGTTTACATTCAATTTCAGACAGAGAGCATAACACAGAGTGTGGGAGTGAAAGCGACAGCAAGACAGGTGGAGGGAGGGATGCATGTGTGTGTTAGAGCGAGATGGCTTCGCATCTGGCCTGTACACTTTATCATGATTATTTTGCCAACATTTTTCTTTCATCCAATCAAAGTGAAAATATTCATTTCATAAAACACACACACATACACATTTGTTTCTTCTCTTTCTCTGTCTCTCTCTCTGTGTCTCACCCCGCCTGTCTCTAGAGTAAAGGATAGACAGAATGAAAATCAATTATGACATTTTCTCTTGCACAACCAAATAATTGCATATTAATTAATGCCAAACAATAGTCTTCTAAGAGCATTGAAAACAACATTAACAAAATGCATTATTTTCCACAATTTCCCATCCCATTTTTGTTTTTGTTTTTTTCCTTTTATCCTTAATGACGTCAATGATGCCTTATGCAAATTTTGTTCTGGTATTTCAAAAATTTTTGGAAAGACAATTTGCTTTATTTATTCGTTTGCTTCTATATTTCTATCTGACAATCTATATTAGATTTCAGTAGATATCTCATGCTAATTTATGAAATGTTTTCTTTCCCATTGTTGCAACTAAACCATAAAATCTTTGAGTGGCCTTGTGTGTCAAGTGCTTGTATACAACTGATGATCATGATAATGCTAAATAAGTGCAACTATTCAACCTAAAATTTATGACCTTAAAATTGGATGGGAAATGGAATTGCAAACTGCAGAACTGGCAACTGACACCAAAGGCATCAACTGGAGAGTTGCAACGATTCAAAATTCTTTGATTGACAGCAGCTGCTGTGGGTGACGACGGAAACAGTGCCCAGTGCCTAAAAACAGATACCGATGACTTGTATGCAAATAGAAAGATACCAGCCCGCCGAATGGCGGTTGGATTGGGTACCGAGGGGGGAATTTGAATAACCTTTCCAGTCCCCCCCACACTCAAACCAAATAGATGCGCATTGCAATCGGATTGCGGTTTAACGATGACGACTCATGCATATGCAATGGGCCCCACAAGCCAAAAGCAACAGTTACAGCAACAAAAAAAAACGGAAAACGAAAAACCTTATCCCTGTCAACTGCTCTCTCAACACCCTGCAATTCTGATGTTGATGGCTTAAAATTCTATTTGTAAAGTGAAAATTGCATGTCGCCATGAAATATGCATGAATCTCAGTCTAGTATACCTACACTTGCCTTTTTGAAGATTGTAAGTTGAATGTAAGTTAGTCTAAGATTAAGGGGCTAATATTTACTGCAAATAAATTCACTTCCAACTAGGTCACATATATATGTATATGTACATATGTATATTAAATTCTTGAGAAACTTGAGAAAACATTACCTGAATTCTAGCGAGCAAAAGTTGTGAACAAATTGTAAAGCCTGGTGACCAAAACAAATGGAAAAATATTCAAAAATAAAGTATTATTCATTCATTTTTTGCATTTACATTTAGATAAGACTGTTTAGATATAAATATACATATTTCTACCTTGTAAAATTAATTTATACACTCTAGAGTTTAGATATTATGCTTCATATAGATATTTCTGAAACTTTGATATCAATCAAATCAAAAACAACCCACTATAGACAATTTGTATTTAGGCAGAAAAATTTCTTTCGAAACGGCGATTAGCATAATTCTGTAATTTAATTGTTTAAATATCGATCATGATTCAAATCTTTCCTATTATAAACTATAGTTTGTATCCCCGAATTTTGTTAAAGCCTTTGGCTCATAATTTTTATTTTGGCCACATGTGATCTATGACTTCAACACTCGCTTTTTTTTAGTTAAAGGCTTTTAATTAAAGAACTACTTGCTTAATGATAATTATAGTTAAACGCAGTGAATCCATCAAAGTTGCAAACTCAATTTGAATTTTAAACTTTAAAAGAATCTAAAGTTCTTTACTCCATTTGGAAACATACAAAGTTGTTTACTCAATTTTTAAAACAATATTTCAAATTTATGTTTCTGATCTGATATTCCAATATTTTATTGTAAAATTTGCTTAGTAGTGAAAATTCAATTACAGTAGAATCCTGTTATAACGACTCCGCTTATAACTTCCGTTAGGTTATAGCAACTAAAGTTCGATGAGTTATTGGTTGGTCCCAATACAAACTTATATAAAAGGGCTTCCGGTTATTGCGTCTTCTTGATATAACGACGAAAATCGTCGGTCGTTATAATCGGATTCGTATTTGTATTTGACTTAACAAAAAGTGATTTTGGCGATAACAAACGAATTGTTTCTTGGCCTCCATAAAATGAATTATTTTATTTATATTTATCAATTAAGCTATAATTATGTATATCAAATATCGAATCTGTTAAATCTTTGTATACGGCTAGAAAGTAGTGTTCTAAACATTTTAATATATTATTCAGAAATGTCATCATTTTTTCACCATGTTCAGTTCTCTTCTATTTTATTGAGAAAAACTTAAGAATAGTAATTTTCTTACTACTTAAAAATAAAATTATTATAAAGGAAACTAGTATTTCCTAAAAAAGACATCTCAAACTTTGGGGTGAGTTGGGGCATAGACGAATAAGTAAGACAAAGCACTAATTATGATCTAAATGTTTATAATTTTATACCCATATGGTATCTCAATTATTTCCCCTAAGCCGCACTGTTTACTCCAAAGCTCTTGACGCTAGATTGTTTTTTTTAATCAACATCAATAAATTGTCTCTAATTCCTTTGGCCCCACCAAAATCGTTAAAAAGTTTAGCAAGGCCACAGACTGGAGAGGGGGAGGGGGTATAAAGTAATGTTGTGATGGCCTCATTATTGGCCTCATGTATGTTTAAGTTAAGAGAAATGTGTCTGGTCACGCCCACCATATAGTTATTCGCATTAATGAAGCGGAATAGAAAATGGCTTCAAATGGGTAAAAATACTGGCCCCAAAAAAGTATGCAACACTTTTTTTTTACTAGTTTAGATCTAAAGCACCATATTCCCCTTACAAAGTTGTTTGCCTAAAGTTGGTTTTAGTTTTAGTTTTATGTTTGTTAAAGTTGTTGTTGATGTTGTTGTTGTTGTTGCTGCTGTTGTTGCTGCTGTTGTTGCTGCTGCTTCTGTAGTTTTTGTGGTAGCCAAGCCGCTTAACAGTTTATCAGCCACTGACAGTTCACTTGGTGTTTGCTGCTACTGCTGCTGCTTCTGTGGTCGTCTGATTCTTGTTTTTTTGCTGTTGTTCCCCTTTAGCAACTCCGCCGCCCCCCCAACCCACCCATTTTGGATTTTTACCCTTGGTCAAGAGTGAAAATTGCTTATGCTCTTTGCGTAATTACACAGCTGCCGACCCATACATACATCCTCTGCCAAGCACTCACCTCTCTTCCTCTCTCTCTCTCTCTCTCTTTATACATGTTACACGTTTATTATGGTTTTTTTTTTTTAAATGTACCTTGCCAAATGGCATGAATATAAAATGTATAAAAATACAACATTATATTCCCCAACAACTTACCCTAGTAGAGCGAAACTGTAAAATAAATAGGGAAGGAGCCAGCGAGCCAACGTACCAGCGACCGACCGTGCGAAAGAGGGAGTCATATCCATGCATATTACTTGTAATGAATAAATAAGCATGGATATACATATACTCACACACACCCAACTTACACACACATACACTCACTCTTACAACCGAATTCATATAGTGAAATGGATGAATGTACGTGTGCCCTACCCCATTTCTGTGCATCTTGGTCCTTCGTTTTCATATTCGTTATGCTGTACGCGCAAATAGTTGACATTTTTCATTTGCATCATCAATTCCGTTGGCATATTTTACAGTTACAGTTACCGTTAGCGGCGTTACGGTTAAAGTAACACAACGTAACGTAATGTAATGTAATGTAACGCAAGAGAAATGGGTATGTCTGTTTATGGTTATTGATATTCCATTCAACTGACAGGCTAAATTAAAGACAAGACAACCAACCATCCAGCCATCCAACCAGTCACATTGCCATCGTGTTCGATGTTGTCGTATTTCGTATGTTTTGCTACATCTACTCTTCTCCTTCATTTCACATATTGGTTCCTCTGTGACACATTGACAAGTCCCAGAGAAAACAAAAGACAACACACAACAACAAAAAAAACGAAAAAAAGAAAATAAGTCTAAAAATATAGTTGAAGCATTTTTCGTCCAAACAGAGATTGATTGGAATGCATATTTCTTTCATTGCTTCAAGACTTGTGCATGAATTCGAAATGAATCTATTCCATTCATATTCCATTTGTTTGCAAAAGTTTTCCGTTCAATAATTTGCTGAAATATGCCAGGGCAAAAGCAATATTAACATATTACATTTAAGTTTTTTTCTTTTGCAAAATTCCCAAGTTTAGTGAAAGGATAACCAATGAAATCAAATTTTCCAAGAAATTATTTGCATAATTTTCTGAGAGTAGCTGAAAATCCTGACAGGCCTAAGTCTGTTATCATTTGCAAGTCGTTTTCAGTTGCAAGTTATTTTTGGAATTGTAAATTAAAAATTAAAATTTTTTTTCTAGATATAAAGCGTTTCCTAAAACGCAATTGTTTAGATATCAAATCAAGCTGACGATATGATAGAAATGGAGAAATGTAGGCGAGTCAACATAAGTCCAGATTGTGATAAATTTATTCAGAATCTAAAACGAAATCGACCATGGTTTTCCAATTCTTCATTTTGTTAGACTGAAACTGAAAATAAAAATAAAAATCTAAGCCATTTTAGGAGCGATTAAAAAAAATTCACAATGTGTGTATAAATTGTGGCCTATACCTAAAATACCCAAGACTTTTAAAGAAGAACATACAGTACTTACATATGTAGAATATCTAAATATATCATCTTATATCGTCTATATCATCTTTTTATCTTGCTTGTTTTTCTTTTTAATTCAATCTAATATTTTATTTTCAACAATATACTGTATAGAAGTCGGTTTACACGATGCTTTCTCCACTAATTTGCTGAAGCTTTTCGGATTGTAAAAACCAAAAATTTTGTAAAAATCAGTTGTACACTAAGCTTGCCATCTTTTGCTTCATCCAGTTAAAATTCGCAATTGGTTGTAGTATTGAAGTAGTGATATGGCCTTGCAACTCTATAGTGATTATTAAAATCTTTTGATAAGACAACTTAGTAGTTCTTTAAATAGCCTTAGGCAGATAACCTGCTCATTTTTTGTTTTCCCTAAAGTGACCTCGAGCCATTCGAAAGATTTAATTTTAATGTATGTGGGAATGGTTTGGCAATCCTATTTAGCCAGCCCTATCTAAGTTAACTGATTCAATAAAAAGCAGGACAATCTGGCAAGCCGGCCAGGCAGAGAGTTAGAAAAAAGACGAATTGTGAGACGACACACAAAAATTAAGAATACGAAAGATTAAAGACGAAAAGCCATAAGAAGCATTAATTCATTTAAATCTAGTATTATCCAAAAATTAATACTTATCCTAATATTAAATAAAACAACCACAAAACTATAACCGGGACTTTGTTTATTCATCAATCAATACCACAGCCCCTCATGTTTTGTTAAAAGGATTCTATTGGGTATTGAATCTTTTCTATATTCTGCAGTGTATTTCCATTATTGGCAGCTTTCTCCTCCGGGGCTTCTATAATTAGTCTATATTAGGCCAGTTTCGCTCTGAAAGCTGAATTACACTATATTAATAAGTCATTGATTAATAGTTGAATTAGAGTATTTCCTCAATAATTAATCCTCCACACAGGTCCCTTAGAGACAATATAGTTCCACTAAAATATAAATCAAAACCCTTTAAAACATTGTATACCTTTTTAAAGTGAATATTATTAACTTTTCTTTTAGTAAAACAACAATTTGCTTGCTTTTACTTGCCATATACTAATTTAAAGTTGTATTTGATAATGTTCTTCAAACAATTGTCATCAAGTTAGCAGGTATACTAGCTTATTTTTGTCAAACTCGTTGAGAGACCCAAAGGATATTAGCAAAACTTTTGAAATTCATAGATTAGGTTACAGTCTCTTAAAGTTTTTCTAGTTTTCTCTTAGATTTCTTGCCTTTGTCTTGACTTGAGTGTGTGAGTTGTTGGTTGGTGTGATCGAACTGGCTCGTTTTTCATTTTCATTTCTTGGCTGTCGCCTGCTGCCTGCCTGCCCGCTGCCAGTTTGTGCCTCAAAATGTGGCACTCAAATTGACTTTTGCTGTTAATGCTTAAAACATGTTGCTGCTGCTGCTGCTGCTGTTGCAGTAGCAATATTTTATTTCTAGTGCATTACTCTAATCACTAACGTATATATATATATAAAGTACTCTATGGCATAAAAGAGCAATCTCTGAAATGGATATTCATTGCATTTCATTTTTCTCGCTGTAGCCATTTGACCGTCTGTCTGTCTGTCTGTCCATTTGTTTGGCTGGTTTGCTCAGTGGCCTCCTCCATGATAAGGTAAACAGCCGCAAAAGGCCATGCCTCAGCTTTGTGTCTATTGACGCTTTTATTCGGTTTTTTTTTGGTTGGTTTATCTTTCATTTTCATTTCTCCATTTTCTTTTTGATTGAATTAATCAATCAATTTGTAACAGCTTCTTCAGTTTATTTTCTTATCAAAACAGATTCAATTTGCTTGGGAGCAGTTGCTACTGGAGGATGATTTATAGTTTGCCCTGTTTGGGCCCTCTTACATGTACATTGGCAATTTAACAATTTGTGAATAATTAATTTTCAATTATGCAAAGCTGAATGCAACAATTAAGTATAAAAAAAACAATGCCAAACTCATGCCACAACGACAAAGTAAAATCCATTAACACGCACGCCTGCACATGGCTGATTGAAGACCGAACGGAATCAAATTGAAAGTGGAACTGGAACTCGGTAACTGGAACAGGGCACATGTTTGTCTTGCCATAATTATACGGAAAAAGTGCTGCAGGCCCAATGCGGCAGAAAAGGACCAAAAAAACAACAGCACAAAAACACACAGACACACATACACATACAGCATTTTCGGTATCTTTTATATATGTATATGTAAGTGTGTTGGCAGGGACGGATGAAGTCAATTGAAGGCCTTTGGCCAAATCGAAACTATAACGTTTAGTTGAACCAATATTTATATGCCATAAAACGTTTGTCATAATGATATTGTGTGTGTGTGTGTGTGGCTGCCAAGCTAGCTTTAATCAGAATTCTATCAAAATATCCTTTAAGTTTAGCCATCAGCTAAAACAAAATGTTTACAATCAAATGTTGAGATTCTTGTGACAGGCACTAAGTGTACTAAGTCGGTTAAGCTTTAAGTTTTGCCATTAAAGTTTTTGTTTTATTTTTTTTTTTTGGGAATTTTTTAAGAGATTCATCAAAGTTTTTTAGCTTGGCTACAGCTTGGTATGTTCTTCTCTGTAAGAATCAATCAAATGGCACATTTTCACACCTTTCAAATTAATATATTTCTTCTTAAATTAACTAAAATAAACTTATGTGATCTAAAAGTATTGAATATTCTAAATTCAATTAATTTTAAAACTGCATAAGTCCAAAAGATTCATCATAAGACCCGAGTAGTCAAATACGAAATTGCTAATAAATTTTTTCTACATTTAAAGACTTTTTTCTAAATAAATTTTAATTTATACCCGTATGATAACGAAGTAAGTAAATAAAAACCTAAATAATTAAAAAAAACTTAAATTCATGGAAAAATTAATCGTAAAAATATATATATATGTATTTAGTTACCGCAATTAAATACGGTTTTCCAAACACATTACTTCAACTATCAGTAGTTTAAATAAAGTTTGCGTTCTTTAAAAACGACATTAAACGGAACATTACTAAAACCATAATAACGATTCTATTATATTTTATCTTTCTTTCTTTTTTTCCATTTAAATATTTAGATTTAGTCTTGGAACATCCATTGGACAGACATTTTTTGGTGGGAGAATGGCTTCTTTAAGTACTTTCCATGATGGTCTTATTATAGTCAGACAAATTTGAAGATGTCAAATACAAAACATCTTCCAAAAATAAAAAACCCATGCTGTTCCATTTTGATTTCTTGCGTGACACATTAAAGGTATATAGTAGGTAGGTAGATATAGATTGACCAACATGTTCAGATTTTGAATAAATTTTGTATTTTGTTTCTCCTGGTTTGAATGATTATGAAACTAAAGTTAGTTCTTTAGTTTACCCCAAAAGAGCACAAAAATGTCCCGTTTTACTTTCCAGAACTTTATTTGAAGTAATCGCTTAATATATTACAGTTGCATATTCTATTCGACTCTATTCTTAAAGATACAAAAACGTTAATATGTGAAATATAAAAAAGATCTTAAAAAGCCATAGACAAAGTATTTTCGTTTGTAAGTATGAGTTTAACTTAAAATTGAAGGTATTATATATACTTATTTCACGGGGTTTCATATAATGTTTTGGAAATTTGCACTTTAGTCAATCATTAAACCTAATCATTTGCATTTTAGTCAATCATTAAACTTAATCATTAGGCGATTAAAATCTTTTAAAACCTCTATATAAGTTTATCTTTGGCTTATCTTTACTCTAAATATCGTAATTGCTTGACTTGGTGATTCAATTTAGGATCTCTATTAAACTCTTTACCATTTATCTGTAAAGTTGCATTACCACTCAAAATTTCTACATCGATAACTAAGAATATCACAATGAAAACATAAATTTATTGAAATTGGCAGTTCGATTTTCAAAAAATTGTAGGCACATTCGTTTCAGTCTGCCAAATACATAAGTGTCATACATTTCATGGTGCGGTCCTGTGTGTGGGTGTCGTAACGATTGTCAAAATATTGGACATACACATTTAACTATATTTTGTATTTAGGCCTGACACACTCCCACACACACACACACTAAAACAGGTCAATACTTTTTTCTACTTTCTCTCTGTTTGTTTGTTTATTTGTTTGGTTTTCTCTTTTGTTTATTCAGTCGTTCGTTTGCCTTAAGGGCAGCAAATGTGAACAGTAAAAAAGGACACACAAATACACACACATTATGCACACCAAACCATAACACACACACACACACACACACTCATATAGAATGTCATATTTTTAGCTAAAGTGAAATTGTAAAATGCCAAAAAAAAATGAAAAAAAAGTGCGATGGCAGAGAAGAAATTAAAGCAAAATAACGCAAAAATATTTTATCGAATATTAGATGACATATACACTCTGTGGGAATTTTTGTAGTCCCTTATATGTATGTATACTTCATGTATAAATATATACGTATATATATATATGTATATCGATTCCGTATTTTAATAGCCCCCAATGTAGTCGCAAATCAAAAATGCTGAGACCCCAAGGCCAAAGTCAACAGCTCCAGCAGAGGCAGCGGCAGCGGCAGCAGTCAAGTTGCGTTCCCTTATGTTAGGTTTTTGGTGGGCGTGGCATGTGCACAGGATCCAGACAACCTCGACGCCACCATCGCTCCGACTATGTCGCTCAAGGCTGAAGGACTCGCAACCTTTTCTCTGTTTTTTTTTTTATTTTTTGCATCCCACTGTTTTCTTTTTACATTTTTGCTTGCTGCCTGTTTACATTAAAAGCTTTTTAATTTGTATTCTAATTTCAATATTTGCCTTTGCTCACAACAATGGAAAAAAATTGAAGCGCAAAAGAAAAGGATAAAGGCTCGCTGGATGCCTGGCGGGGCGGGCCGACTGCCTCGGCTAGGCGACAGTTTAAGACTTTGCACGCAAAAAGCGAGGCAAAAAAAAAAATCCATGAGAATACGAAAAATCCTCGTAAATATGCAAATGGCATTTAGGACATGTAGCGTAACTTTTGGCACGTTCAGTCAATGGAGCGCAACAAGAGTGAAGGCAAGAAAGGATTTCAAGTCCTTATTCTCCCACTTGCTCGCTTTGGATCTATTACGTTGAAAAAATTTATGATATATGTCATGCAGAGGGCATAAAACTAAGGCAAAAATTTCCTATCATGCAATCTGTTCATTTCACCATCTTAAATGACAAGCCCCATAATCTATGTGTAATGGTCTTTAAATGGCTTAAGTCCGAGACTTCAGAGGACATCATCATCATCATCATCAATTTGACCTTGTATCGACTTGTTGTAGTTGAGACTGCTTCCAAATTGACCAGATGACTGTTGTGGGCAGATTAAAGAAGCCATGTCTGTCTATTGGACTTTCTTTTTATGCAAACTAATAGAGAAAGATTTGGTTAAGACTAGCTGGATGAGATGAAACATTTATCGGAATTAAGTTGGCATAAGACTGTACAACAAGTTAATTTTATAGAAATTAGGGTTTAACCTTAGCATAATTTCTTTTTCTTTCGCCTTAATAGTGCTCGTAGACTTGAATTTGATTTTTCATAATTTAGAACCTTTTGGGATATGTTCTATGAAAGCTCTTTTTAAAAATTATCTCTAGAATTAGTAAAAAATTATTCTCGTTAACGCTTTATCCTTTCCATTATCTCCTATCAGTATCGATTAATTGGAGGCAACCGCCACCTACTTCGTGGGTTGAGCTGGAAAACAACAATTTTGAAGACTGAGTTGGTCTCCAATGAGCTTACGATTAGAATAACCTTAGAATAACAAATATGTTAAAACAAAAATAAAATTTATATCCTCCGAATCTTTTTGGACTAGTGGATATCGCTTAGGATATTCTAAACAAAGTAGGTAGAATCCAATATCAAAGTAAAGCCGCCATATATTCACCAAAAGAGACTAGAGTAGAGCGTAGAGTTAACTAGACTAGTTAGACAAGGTATAGAAGGGTAAAAAGTTGAAACATCGTTTCCAAAGGGTCATTATAGCTTAGAGTCTCAATCTGTTAATTCGATTTACTGTAAATGCCTCCCTTTCTCGCTCTTTTTCATAGTTTAAATTCTTACTAAAATCCAAATACAAAACTTTGCCGCCCAAAACAGGTGCCCATTTCCGCCTCACTCTAGATTGGGCACCTCCAAATTCCTATGCATACCCGTTAATATTGCTAAAATTTAGAATTCTGGCACTAAAGAATAATAAACCTTTTCCATATTCAGAAAATTCCAGGAATTAGTTCTAAGTTTAAGATTGGAATGCTTTTAAAACGATTTAAAGTTCTCAAATAATTATGAAATGGACTTTACTCAATGCATCGAATGACTGAACCAAAGGCTTTGCCTATCACTACTTTGTGATCTGAAATTAGAATAAGTAGTAAACCAGCATATATTTCCATTTTATTGTCATTCTCTGTTCTGTGAATTTAATAAATAGAAACTAATTTGCTAAAAACAAAACAGAAAAAGGATATCGTGCGCTAAAACGTGCACACAATTTCATTTGCAATGCACTCAAAACGTTTCTGTTTCCAACTAGTTGGTGGTAAATTAATAAACCCCTTTTGGCAAGTTATAAAACTGAAGCTAAATATGTGTTAATTTGAGCAAATAAACGCATTTGTGGTTGTTGTTGCTGCTGTCGCTTCTGTTATCCATTTTCATTTCGCGAATTTTTGTTGCATGCGGCGTATGCTTAATTTTGAGCACTTCATTGTGCGAATTTGCACAGCAGGAGGTGAAAATTTTTGAAACCAGATGGTGACGATGATGCTGGTAGATGTTAAGAGAGCAAAAAAAAAAAAAAATAGGAAGGGCAATGGAAAGGAAGCCTGATGCGGTAAACGGGTAGTGCTCTGTTACACAGCATGAGGTCGTTCTACAGGGAGCATATTCTATTTTTGCCACCTTCAACTGAAAGAGGGAGGATGACGGTCGGCGTGACGACGATAGATGGCTGCTGGGATTTGTCAACAGGAAATCTATTTACAGGCTCTTCTTGGCCCTGCAGCAGATTAGATGACCTGTCATCGTCATGTTGGTGAACAATGTTTCATCTGCGGAAATGTACAGCTTGATGCGATGTCAATGATGGTGACGTTGATGCCGATGCAGAGATGCCGAGTTCCCGAGATGCCAATGCTGAGGTTGATAGGCCGATACTATAGATGACGAGGCCGCAAAATTGATATCGCTTTGCTTTTGACCATTCACTACACAAAATGAGTACAAACAAGTGAAAAAAAGCTGAACGGTTACCTAACTGACATTTGCCTTGGTCAAAAGGGTTTTATTTTTTTTTAGCAAGGGCGAACTGAACTGACAGGCTGAGTGACGGACTGCCAGCCACTTGAGCAGGATGCGTATGTTAAGGACTTTGACTTTGAAGAGCTTCCTTTATTCTTTACTTTTTTTTCATTTTTTTTGATTTACTATATATGCATATTAAAATTTATTTCATAAAGCTTTGACTTTTAGCCTTAGCTGAAGTCAGAAAGTAGCTACCCCCAAAAAAGTTTTCCTTTTTTTTATTTCTTATTCTTTTCGTTACGCTCATCTTTTACTTTTGTTGAAGAACCTCCGATTACAAGAATGAAGGAAGGAGAAAACTTTCTGTTTGAAGATTCTTTGTACAAATAGTACAACTCTTATTGAGTTAAACAGTTGTGAAATGTGAAATGTGAGCATCAGCTCTCTCTGTGTGAGAGTGAAGCAGCAAACTGAAAACTTTCTTTCATAGTCTTATTCTTGTTGTCTTGTCTTCTTCATCTTTTTTTTGTTTCGTTTTTACTTTTTTTTTTGCGTGTTTTGTTTTTCTGACTTATTGTTTGAGTTAAATTGCTAACGGCTAAGTCGAGAACCTACGTAATTCGTTTCTAGAGTAGACAATAAGTCGTAAATATGTCCAAAAACTTTCTTTTCTTTCTTTCTTAAGGGTAGAAAGTCTTCTTTAGGTGGGTTTTTTTGTACCGGGTTAATTAAAAACAACTTGAGTGACGTTCGCTTGCGTCCTGGTCAAGTTCGCGCATATCAAGTGAAGACAAAGCCTCGTAAGAGTGAGAGACAAAAGGCTTAATTGCTTTCTCACACACACACACAGAGAAAGAGAATGGAAGTGGGAGAGGGAGAGGGAGAGATGTGTATCTCAGAAAGAGAGACACATTGTAAGCCCAACTAAACAGCTATTAAGAGCAGCCGCAGCAGCAAATTGGGCTTTTGCCTTGAAGTATGCAAAGCATTTTGTGACCAAAAAAAAAAAGTGAAAAGACAAAACAAAAAAAAAAACTTGAAAGAAGGGCCGGAAAATATGTGAAAAAGAATGGCAACTACAGCGAAATAACTTACCAAAGCGGAAGGCAGCCAAGGCAAAATGGATGACGATGACGGTGATGACGACGACGATGATGATGCTGATGAAATGGAGAGCCCAGAGACAAAGGAGAAAGAGTGTGAGAGGAGAAAATGGAAGGGAATTGAACAAGTGAAAGCCCAGATGTGGGCCATGGGCAACAGTTTTGATTTGCATAAACAAAAGCGGTTCAAGTGTAGCAAAAGTGCAACTGATTGAAGATGATGTTGCCTACTATTCTTAACCATTTCACTCTGCCTCCTCCTCCTTTCTCTCTGTCTCTCTAGGCAAATCCTAGCAATCCCTTTTCATTGTCTACTCTTTGGGCTTGAAAAATGAAACTGCTGCAAGGTCGAGTCTTCACCTGGACAACTTGGCAAACGGGTTGGCTTGGGTTTATTTGGACGAGGTTTTCATTGCTTTTTCGCTTTTATTTTGTGCTCTGTTTTCCTTGAAGCAAGAGGAAACAAAAATGGTAATGGGGAAAAGAGGCCAGGATGTTGCACACTCGATTTCCTGCGCGCATGTCGCGCTATGTTTGTCAACAACTGAGTAGAACAAAAAGCAAACATTACAAACACACACACACAGAAACATACACACATACTATAGAGAAAAAGTTGATTGTTTTCGGGATGAAAATGCAAACTGTTATGGGGTCCGGTTCGGCTCCGTCTCCGGCTCGGAATCTGTCTCCGGCTCCCACTTCAGTTACTGCTTTTCCAACTTCTTCTCCTGCTTCGTTTGCCAGATCCACCATATTTCTTATCAATGAAAATTTCCATGTTTTCCATGCGTTTCCTTACTCAATCGCTTTCTCTCATTTTCTTTTTGTCTTATTCTCGCATTTAAAATGTTTTTCTCGTTACAGATGTCCCAGAAATTTCCATCATTTACTAGAAATCTAGCAATCACACATTTTCATTTTCTTTTCTTTTGGAATTTTGAACAAGAAATATTCTTAAAGTCTAGTGTAATGGGTAATAGGTTATGAATTTTAATTATAGTAGAAGGAAATAGAAAATAAATGTAAAAAATATTCACTGACTTGGGTTTAAAATGGAATAGACAAATGATATAACCCATAACATTTCTTTTTCATATAATCTTAGCGATTCGATGTGCGTTTAAGTGTGTATTAAGTAGGGCAATTGTTCAAGGTTTTTAAGACTTCCTTCATTCTTACATATATACAATATTGAATGATTGTAAGTAACATATTGTGTGAATACCTCTTAAGGCATCTCAAAATGTCTCAAAATCTCTCTTGGCGATTACTACCTTGGTAGTGGAAACCTTGTAAAGCGACTTAAACCTTAAATCAGGCCTTTAGAATTAATTACTATAAAGGGACTATTGTTATTTAGAAGAAATTAGATACACTCATGATGAAAATAATAGGTATGGATTGAATCTCATCCATAACTTGTGGGGTGAGCTATAGAATCAGGCGGGAACAGAAAAAAGTGCCAACAATCGACAATTGTGGTAGTATGTCAAAGAAGATTTCGATAGGGTCCTGCCAAGCGTTGAAAAAAGATATGGTAAAAATTTAAAATTAATGTATTTTTATAAACAAATGTTCAATAAAGAAAAGTGCTTTTAAATTTTTGTGACCAAGGCAATAGAAAAAAAGTTGTGCTAATCTAAAGTCAATAAAGCTAAATTTTAAGGGGTGTTCTTATTATTTTCATCATGAGTGTATATGGGTGGACAAATCTCTGTTAATGGTCCTTTTAGCACTTTACCAGAGATTAAATTAATGGGCCTTTAGCACTTTAAGCGGCTTTAAAATTTTAATTTTCAAACTATTCTTAAAATTGTATGTTCAGTTGGCTCAATTCCTTTGATTGAATGATTAGAAAATACAATTTTTCAATTGTGTGGTTTTTGTCTTAAAAACTTTTATAGATCAGGCCTTCTACCAAAGATATATTTCATATATATGATCCATATAAATATGCAATGGCCCAAAGCTTGCAGTATGATGCATTTCTTTATTAACACAAATTTGATCCATATAAATATGCAAACACCAATATCGGAATTTCTTTATTAACACAAATATTGTATAAAAATCTATTTAAATCTATATTTAACAAATCGAAATCTATATATAAAACCGATGAATAAATAAACCACGTGCTACTTAAAGTCCCCAAAACGAGAAGGAAATACTTTATGCTTGATGTCGTTGAGAGAAACATAAGAATAATACTAGAGAGATAAGAATATCCAATTTTCATCAGTCTTTTACACTTTTGCCTATATTTTTGTCTATATTTTTTCAAGAAAAGGTATTCCTAAGTCGTAGCTTTGGAGTAAACATATGTATAAATTACAATCGTTAGCAAAGGGGAAATTACAAATTGTATATAATAAAAGGAAAAAGTTTACGAAAATTTCCTTAATTTCATCCCCCGTAGATGCATTACAATCATTCTTCCTTAAGGCAAAAAAGTTAAGTATTTAAAAGATTTGAAAATCATTTTCACTCCATTCCATTACGTGGATTTGTATAGAAAGTTTTTAATTCCTAGAGATTTCTGAGAAATGCCGTCGAATAAAATGCCCAAGAGGCTTTAATCTATACGAATGAAGGCAAAAAAGTTTTTCCTTTGATTTTTTTTCTTTTCTTATCACTTGAAAAGTTTTCTTTTGCACTAAGCAGTTAACAATTATATCTCAAGTTGCAGATAAATATCAGCTGACGTCATTATTATCCTTTACCGTACACACACACACACAGACTCACAGAGATAAACATATACAGATAGAAAAGTTGCAGTCTTGGCCAGCTATTTTTAGTGCACACACACGGACACACCCTCACCCTCACTCACACACACTCACTCACTCACACAAAGGCAGTTAGACAATGGCGGCCGTAAATAATAAAGAATGTGGATAACGCTGCACTGGTTTTGCGATTCGGTCAAGGAAATCATTGCCCGGCCCCATCCTTTTGGCCATCCACCCTCTCCCTCATCTACCTAGTATGTTCTTTCTCTCTCTCGCTTTCTCTTTCTGTGTGTCTCATATTGGAGGACATTGTTCCAGTTTTTGTTGCAGTTGTTATTTTCTGTGTGTTTTTTCTTTTTTCTTCCGTTTCGTATTTTCTTTTTATTTGTATTTTGTTTTTGCTACTGTTGAATTTGTCACAGACGCCATTTTAATCACATTGCTGCATCAAGCAGTTTGGCATTTTGTTTCTTCTACTTTTTCTTTGATTCGTTTTTTTTTCTTTCTGATATTTCTACTTCCCTTCGTTTCTTGCAGCATATTGATGTTTGTTGAGGAAGCAACAAAAAAAAAAAAACAAAAAATAAAAAAGGAAAGCGTATAGCATTTGCATTTGCAGCACTTGACAATTTTTGCACTTGAAAATGTTCATAATACGCTACGATGGTTAGAGAGATGCGATGCGATGGGGGGCGGAGACAGGTCCTGGGATGAGGCCATGCCCCAGTTCAAGCACATTTTGACAGTTTTTTTTCCTACCCAGTCCAACTACTGATCTATGTACACATATGTGTGTATGTGTTTGTGTACAGTAAAAGCTTTCAAGCACACACACTCACACACACACACACACACACACACACAGATGGGCCATAAGTGTAGGGATTTGTTTTTGTGGGTGGAGGACGAATGCAAATGGCTGGTGGGTAACGTTCGCTTATGTTAATTAAGCTACCACTTTGCCTCGCTGAAGGAAAAAAAAAAGAGACAAAACTATTAGAAAATAGGCAAAACTGTTTAAGTGTATGTATTCTTCACTTGGTTTTGCAAATTTTTGCATATTTCTTTTCCAGATATTACGCATACGACATGGTAACTGCTGCTGACATTGTATGGTAAGCATTATTATCTTTTTGGTTTAATCAACTTTTTTGGTTACCAAAAGATTAGCTGGACATTATTAAGGCTTAAAGCTGTCATCGTCATCATCAACAACAGCAGCAACATCGTCATAATCATTGTCGCGTTTTGTTTTTCTCTTTTTTTGCCTTTATTGTCAACGCCAAAAATTTGCGTTTTTTCTGTTGTTGTTGTTTGTTTTTTTTTCTGTCCATAGATAAAGCGCATAAAAGATCAAAGGCCTTGGGCATCAAATAACGCGCCTGCCAAGGCAGCAATCGAGCCATGATAATGAAAAAAACTTGTTTTTCATGAAAAAAAAGAAGAAAAAAAGTACACATACAAACTGCTACCCTCACACACATAGTTAACAAACCGAGCAGACAGAGAGAGAGAGAAGGAGAAGAAAAATGATGGGAAGTGAGGTAAAGAGCCATCGCCATGTGCCACTGTCAGGCATTTGACAAGCGATTAAACCTACAAGTCCACTGCTAAAAATTAATGCTACCACTGGTAGGATAGATGAAAAGAAACTGAGAGAGAGAGACAGGCAAGGAGCCAAAAGATTGAGGAAGAGAAAGAGAAAGCAAAAAAAAAGGAAGGCAGATAGACAGTTAGAAAGTGGTTTGGAGATAAAAGCGATATCACACAGGACAAATTCAAGCAATTAAGTTAGTAAGCATACAAATTGTCAATTACCCACATATTATCAGCAGCCAAGAAAAAAATATCATTGCGAACTTTTTCCTCATTCCATGTCTTTAAAGAAATTGAGAACCTAAGTCCTGAATCCTGAATTGGCAAAATACTTCCTCAAAACAAAAGATGTATACCAAAATAACTTTAACTAAATAAATTCAATAAAGGTGATAAAGCTGACCAAAAACTTAGAATATACGTAAATCTGAAAACTTCTTTAAAGAAAAATTAAAATTAACTCAAGCTGTTTAAGTAAATAGATTAATTTATGAGAAATTAGGTAGAACAAAGAATATTTATGTATCTAAAATTTGCCTTAAAGGATTTTAAATCATCTTGATTACTTAGTGATGAAAAATTAAACCTACATCTGCATCACCAGCGCGACATTCATTGAATTCATAGAATAAAACCAATTTATGATAGAACTCGTTGATTTCCTAATCGTTTTCTAAGGGCAGTTCTACGACCCTGAGGTTCACACCTATTTATCTGGCTCGGAGTGTAGGTATATAGACAACCTGCTCTTCTTTTTGTGCTGCTTTTCTTTTGAAGATTAACCTTGAAAGTTTTGATTAAGGTTTAAAACACTTTTCAAAAGTATTTCACAGAAAAGGGAAATGGAAGACTTAGTTCAAATAATTCTAGGAAAATATAATCACTTTCCACTTAATTTCTTAAAATGTTTTTTGTCGCAGAAGAAAATGTTTTAAGCTCTGTTATTAATAACAATCTTTTAACTTTCAATGAAAAATTGAAGTATTTTTGGCAACTTTTAAAAGTAATTTTCTTTTTTTGTTAGTTAACTGATTATATGAAGGTAAGAAAGATAACTTAAGATTAGGTAATCCAAGTACAAATCAATTAATCGTGAGAACCTTACTTTATATCTAAAACATAATACCCCACATGTGTTGTTCACACACACACACACATACTCACACACACACACAGACATTTATTATTAATCGAGTGTACTAGCATGTTTATTGGCCGCAGGTTGATTAGACTAATAATTAGTTACATTGACAACTGTGGCAAATTTCAATTAATTAATGTAAATGCTCTCGACATGAGCTAGCCATAATCATCTGGCCACTAATTAGTAAACTGATTTCAATCTGTATATTAATGTTAAATGCAAAGTGCTGGCCATGGCTATTGGATGGCCTCAGGGGGAGGGGTTTTCGATGTCAATTTGAAAACCCCTTTTGACCTTTTTGGGGACCATTTTGAGCGAGTGGAAGCGTAGGAGTGGCTGGCCACTCAAAAACCACATAAGAGGCTAAGGCTAGGCGAGGGTGGAGATGAAACGACTGAACGAACCGATTGACACAGTTATTAAAAACGACATAAAGAATCGTCATTCAGGCATGCGGGCGGGCCACATGGACAACGGTATACTTAGGAGCACAGTTTGACAGCATGATGGGAGGAGCAGGAGCAGGAGCAGAAGAAGCTGGAGGTGACAGAAAAAAGGATGAGGAAGGACGGAGCAACCGTGCAAAAGTGGCAACCAGCAGGGTGAATCAAGTCGAACATGCCAGCAGCACTCAAACGGAAAAGGAAACATTCGCAGAGATTTCCTTGAACAACATGGGCAGACATCAGCAGTTGGCAGAAAAGCAAACGAAAGAGGCGGTATGGGTAATGAAGGGAATGTGGGGAGGGATGTGAGGCGTAGAAAAGGCAGGGTATGGGGGAGGCAAAACGTTAAGGAATTCAATTAGGCAGATGAGTGGGCGTATAAGTGAGTGAAGGGGCGTGTGGGGAATGGGCTTAAAACGATGAGCAGATAAAAGTGTTGGCCAAGTCAAAGGCAAAGCCAAGCGACATGCCTGACACTTCACACACACACACACACACACACATACAGTTACACTCGTTTAACACCCAACCTTACTTATGAGGGCACATTATTGGCATTGGGCAAGTGACTTATCCTCCGTTTGCCATCCTTCATCGTCCATCTCTCCCCCCAAAAAAAGCGAAACTAAACTAAGCTGATGTTGCTGATCCTTTAGGTCGATGTGTCGATGGCTGACGAGTAGCGTTGATGGCTTAATGGCCACATCTCTCTGCACTTTGCACCCACATGCTTGCCACCAGCAGCAGCAGCAGAAGCAGTAGGAGGAGACTTGAACCCGTTTGAGTGGCATAACGACAGAAAAGTTGTATGCGGTTGCAGAAAGTTATCACAACTGAGAAAGATGAATAGAGAAAGAACCCAGAGAAAGAGATATAGAGAGAGAGAATGGCAAGAGGATGTAGACAAGACTAGACGTCACAAGACATTGATTGTGTGTCAATGGGGTTATTCAGTATAAATGCGAGGGTAAACCAATCACTTGTCGGAAATGGACATCATCCAAAGAAATATCTGGCATATCAAAATCACAAAGCTTTGTGATATTATGAAAATATGTATATCTTGTCAATTTTCCAAGTCAAGCCAGCAAGTGCATCAATCATGTTTTGGACAATGAAATTTTAGCAGGCATGAACCATTTTATAAAATATTTAAAATACTCTGCTACAAGAGAATAAAATAAAGACTTAGAGATAAACAAGTCAAGCTTATGAGCAACAGATGTCAAGCTTTTGAAAGAATTATTTAGCACTGAAGGAAATTTATAGATTTTAGTTGTTGCTTTAGCTATAACAATTTAAGAACTAATTTTGGATTCGTTTGGACTTAATTTATAAAAAAACGGAGAAATATCTTTATATGATGCTAATTAAGATGTTTCTTAATCCGATGAATGAGCTTCCCTATTGATTTTATAGCACTAAACATCTGCTTTCTATTTGCCATACCAACACTGTTCTGTTTTGCAAGTGTTGGTAAACAATTCAAACGTTCCCTAAGTTAGGCATGTTTTGAATTTAGCTTTGAATAATAAAACAACTGACTTTTTATTCGAAAGTTCTTCTACAAGTCCAAAAACTCTGCGAAATTGCTGTTAATTTCCATGCAAATCTTTTCCTTCTAGCCAAATGGCGTTTTTGGTCATAAAATTTTTATCCAAAATGATTTATTTAAATTACTTTTTTTCCATACGAAACTAAGATAGTTCTATTTGAAAACTTTTTGATTCATCCCCACTGTGCAATGGACAAAGTCACTTTTAACTGCTTTTATGGCTATGATACTGATGGGAGTACTCCCATGGCAGACAACAAGACCAATGTTAAAGAAGCCAAAAGGCAACATTTCAATTCATATTTATCATTCATAGCATAGAAATTTCATTGTTCACAGTGCATTTTGTGTTTGTCTAGCAAAATTTGTGCATATATTTGATTTGTGGCAAGAAAAGTTTCCCCCTTTCAGTAAGGAGATGGAGATCAGCTTCATTTGGGATTGTCGTCATCTCGTCGAGTCTCGTCATAGTCGCCAATCTGAACTCAACCGTTTTAATTGCTGCCTCAATATTTGTTTAAAATTAGCTGCAATGGTGCATAGTTCGAGTTTCGGAGGAAAAGCAAGCAGACAAGAATATCAACAATTAAAAGAGGACTCTCATGTTTGCTTTTGTCTGAGGTTCTCAGTCAGTCAATTAACACATATTTATACATAATTAATGTTGTATGATCTAAAGATTTATTCTGACAATAACTCTTAAAGCAAATGAAGCCATCCATTATATATTAAAGAAGAAGACATACAACTACTACACAGAGAGAAGGGAGAGAATGAGGTAAACTTTCAATTCAATTGTAGCCAACTTTATTCCCTTTTTATTTATTTTTATTTTTTTTTTTTTTGTATTCTCTCCGTTTATTGAATAAAAAACTTTTCTGCAATAAAAGGGAAAAATTGTTTCTTTTGTATGTAGTTTCACTGGCAATCGTTCGTTCGATACCTTTCCATCTCTCTCTCTCTCTCAACTATATGGAGCATTGTGTGTGTGTGTAGACGATTTTGTGCACTTTATTTATTTATGGCCAACACTTTGTGACGATGACGACGACACAGGACGCAAGATGCAGGAGCAGGTGGTGGAGCAGCCAAAAAAAAGAGGAAGAGTTGGACAATTCTCACTCGAAATAGAAATATCTTTCCAGAACTACCCGCACATCACACATTTTCCCCCCCTTTTAGCCACCTGCCTTGCTAATATGTATTACCTACAATTCGAAGCATCAAATTAATTCGACTAGTTGGAAAATTGTTGTGTGTGTGTGTGTGTACAGCTGTAGCTATATCTACTTATGTATACAATATGTGTAGATGAAATTGCTTTGAAGAAAACCCGAAGGGCAAGAGGACTGAAGTGGAATTTGTGAGGGGAAATGGATGGGTGGCTATAAGTGCATGCAAAGCCGCAACTAGTTTAGCTATAGCCCTTTAGGAAACATTTTTTTTTTTTTTTGGCTGTGTTTTTGCATTCCTACATATCTTGCTAACTACACAGTGAGGCAAACTAAGTTGCCGTTGTCACCAAAAAACTACCCACTTATATAATTAGACACAACCAAAGGTCTTTTTTTAACTTTCGATCAATTTAGTCATTTGTTATTGCTCTTTTGAGTCGATCTTATAATCTAATACATCAAAAACATTTATATAGAAGGAAACACTTAGTCATCCGACTTTAGGTTGACATGCAAAAGATATAGGACAGAAGATATAGATGCAGAGATAGAGACTAAAAATACATTTATATTTAGGAATTTGTTTCTACTTGTTTGACAACACAAAGAAGATTTAGAATAGAGAATTTTTATCCTAATATGACAATACAAACATTAAAAGAAAAAAACTTAATTTTAATAAACTTTTAACCTAAAAAATACCCCTCAAAAAATTTTTCGTCTGTTGTCTAAACAGCAGATTTCGAAAAAGTTGGAGAATTTTCTTCAAGGTTTCATCACAGAAAAGTGAATAATCAAACTAAACTTTGTTTAGTAAGTTTTATTAGCTTCGAATTTCTCTAGAGAAAAACTTTCCATTAAATAAAATACTTGTATTTATGAATATGACAACTTCGATCAATGAGAATTGATTTTGTTTTGGTGATTAAGAAAGAAAGAAATGTATTTAAAAACCATCATCTAAAGATATATCTTACTAAAGTATTCGAGAAATTATCAATAGACTTAATGATTATTGATTTCGTGTTTGATCCTTTTATGCAGAATCCTAAATTCTCTTATTTGATATGTGGTCTACGAGGTAAATGCATTTTTGGCGTTGCCAGACTACATTATCTTTTAGGATAGTATATTTTTCATCCGCTTTCTTAGCATACAATTTCAATATCTTATAGTTGTTAGCAATGTATTTCAATAAATGGCATTACATTAATTTTTTAAAGACTAAAATTTATTTTGCATGCAATTTTTGAGTCAAATGTTGTTATAGCGTTGCCAGACTACTTTATGTATGGGCTTTTCACACGAAAGTTTTGGTTCGTGTTCCTAAAAGAGATTTCAATCATGTTTGATGTTAGAAGTCTATTTATAACTTTCCAAAGTTATAAATACGCATGCAACTGATGGTAATAAATTTTCTTAAGGCCTTGCCACATAACTAAAATTTTGTGCTTCCCCCACACATATTTTAGTTCTTATTATGGGTTATGTGTATTAGGGGTACACATTATTTTTGTTTCATTCAGTTTAGTGTTACCAGAGTAGTTTAATTAAGGACCTACATACAAATTGCTTCAGGTGTGAAAGCCTTTTGTTGAAGCTCCCAAAATGAAAATGTTTGAGTAAATTTTTTGTACAAAAATTTTCATAAAAATTAAATTAAAAGTAATGTTTGTGAAACAAAATTATGTTAATTGTTATGCCGGCACCACCCACGGCTTTACCACACTGTGCTCGTGGTGGGGCTTGCGACCGTGCAACGTCGCGATTGCAACACTCTTCATCCTTGTTGCCTTCTTCCCCCCCAATTACCCCTTCAAGCGTTGTCGTCGTCATCATCATCATCATGTGTTTAGTCGGTGTTTGCTTTGCTCCCTCTCTCTCTATCCTTTTGCATTTCTCTTCCTCTCTGTTACCCTTTGGCTGTGAACGCGAGGATAAGTCGAAATTTACACACAGAGTTGCCTGAGCGGCGTCGAGAATGCATGGTTATGCTGAAATTTGCACTTTTTGCACACATTTTATATGTATAACTGTGTGTGTGTGGGAGTGTGTGAGTGTGTATGAGCAGCATAAGTAAACAAGTTTAGTATAATCAACGAGCCGAGCTCAGGCCCAGAATCGTATGCAGGACGAGAGAGTGGGAGGCAAAAAAGTAACTGCAGCACATCCGCTTACATAATACAGCAACCAAGCAACACACAACTAGAATACACACACACACACACAGTACATACAGTATATATATATATATATACATGTAGTTACATATATGTATATCGACAGGACAGAACATGACATAGTATATGTTTTTATTAGCATGACCAAGTCTCGAGGCTGCATTTAGCAACGAAACTTGACAGCGGCTGAGATAGAATACATGATAGAAGGAGATGGAAACAGAAGATGCTGTCTCACAGTGGCCATAAAACCACATTACCTGTGATTTCCTGTACAACACGAAAAACACACACCACACCACACACCGCCGACACTCACACCGACACTCACAGGATAACCAGGATAGCTTGTTCATCAGTGCAGTCTCAGGATCCATTGAGTGGCGCCTTTGTGCTCAGGCGCTCATTGAATGTTTTCATATTAATTTTTTATTGAATGATGCCGCTGCTCCGCCGTTGATGCTCTTGCCGTTGCCTCTGTCTCTGCCACTCATATTGCTGCCGGCACTTGCCACGTTTTATTTAGTTATCAATATTTTGTTTTTTTATACTCTTTTGCTAACGGAACATTAACTTTTGCAACATTAAGTGAGTTATAGAGGCATGTGTAAAAATTATTCATAAATATATTCTTCAGCTTAATGATCAACTAAAACTATTATTTTTATATTATTTTGTCTTTTTTTGTAGCTTTCATTAGCTTTGGCTAACTATCGGTTAAAAAATCAATATAATGTAGAGCATATAGGAGCTTGATTTAAGTTTTTCTCATTCTGAAAGTATTTATTTCATATTTCCTTAGTAGTAGTCATTTTTCCATTATGTTCCAAAAGCTTGACCTTCTTTTACCCCAAATTCATTGTGAACAGTAAACTAGTTTTCCTTTCATGAGTTATTCTAAAGAAGAAACCAAATTAATTTTTCTAATTTAATAGAAGAAAAAATATAATTTTAAGTTAAAGTCATGTTGTCCTTTAGATGGAATTAGTATTTAGATTAAAATATTAACCATCAGCTGCTGTTATAGCTAAAAATTTAAATTTTTTCTTATATAACGAGTTTTATCAAAAATTGGATCTGAAGCTAGACCAAAAGCTAGTTTACAAGGCAACAAAAGAAGCTTCGAGATTTTCAAGTTGCCTCAAAATAAGCTGAGTTTGTTAAAAATATTATATAGTTCTTTGAAACATTGTTTTTTCAAACTATCCAAAGTTGTATTTCATCCAATTTAGCACAAATTCCAAAATGTTTTACCTACGTTAACTCGCGCATTTACAAATTTTAAACTGGCATTACAAATATCTTGAAAAAAATATAGTTAAAACTGATTTTTGACAAAAAACCTAATGTACATATATGTAATACTTACTGTATGTACATACATCACAATCTTTCTAGCTAGTAAGGAAGAAAATTGAAATCCATAACATATATAAATTAAATATTAAAGTTAATAAGGTGTTACGCATAATTTAAAATATTTACTATTTCTTTTCTCATTAAAATTGAGTTGTATTAAAGTTACTCCTAATGGGAAAGGTTTTACTGTTGTCAAAAATATTCAAAGTTTGTAATGTCAAATTCAACATAAAAGTTGTCATTACTAATGGGAATTAAAGTTCATAGTTCAAATTGCTTGACATACTTAAATACTTTTATGTAAAAAGTTTTGCGTTTGTGTTTGGTGAACTTTCAAATAAACTTACAACCAAAGAAACCAATGTCTAATTCAGAATCTAGCATTAACCAAAAACCAAATAAACTTTCAATTATCAATTTGAATAGCTTTAAAGAATTCAACCTAAACCTTGAACTACTACTTCTTTATCAAAAAGATTAGCTTAAGTAAATGAAAATTTTCCGCAAGGGTATTAAAAAATCACTATAGTATAAAATTAGTTTCGACCCTTGTGCCTTTTGCAGTTTCTTTTCCTGCTTTTGTCTCGTTTTTCCTTTGGTCATGTGGAAAAACGAGTCTTCAAACTGTCTAATAAATGAGCAACATTTTTGGGTTTGTGTGGATATATGTATATGTCTATATGCATATATGTCAGTGTGTATTTTATATATAAGTAAGAATGGAATTTTTTGGTTTTTCTTATTTTTGAAAACAAGTTGAAGAAGACAAAGCTGCTTTAAGCCATGCATATGCCACTCCATTTGGTAGGTGTTTTTATGAGGTTTTGGCCGCATAAAACCAGGCAAAATACAGAAGAGAAGACAGTGACACAGAATAAAAGAGAAGAGAAGTCAAAAGGAAAAAGGACACACACACACTCACACAGACATAAAGGATGCCAAAGGGTGACACACCCTCAAAACAAAACCACAAAACGTGGCTTTGTTTTTTTCTACTCAGTTTTCTGAGAAAAAAAGAGAAAATTATCGAGCAGCAGCTGCTCGGGCTTTTCTGTAAATATTTTTGCATAAAATATCAATTTCATATGCAAAAATGCGCCATGCAAATATGACTTTAAACTTAATGAAATTGAAATTGTAAAACAAAAATAAAATGGAAAAGCAGCAGCAGCAACTGCAAGTTTTGTTTAATAAGTTTTTCCTTGTATTTGACTCCATATGACTATGACATTCATTTGTCTTCCTCATCCTTGTCCTCCATCTTCTGTTTTGTTGGCCATATCCTGCGGCTGCTTTTTGCATAACTTTCCAAAGGACAACGGCACTTGTGATTTATTTGCCACTGCCGCTGGCTACTAATTTATATTGTATGAAAATTTCCACCACTGCTCCCGGATGCCCGTCAAGTTAGTTGTAAACTTATCTACACATTAATTTCATCAGCCACACCCAGAAAAATGAAAATGAAGACCAACAAAACAACAACGAAAGAGAGAAAAAAAAAAACAAAAAGGTCTTCTCTGTGGATCTCATCTTGAAAGAGTAATTGAAATCATTTAAAGGTGACATTAAGCCGCCGCCGGATACAAAGACAAGAAAAGGTTCACCACGGCCAACAAACATTTTCTGGCAATTTTAAAAGCAGATTTACTTGTTGATTTGCCTGCCACGTTCCACAGAATGTGGCATCATGATGAACCAGTGGGTGGCTCACTCAAACAGGGTGGCGAGGGATGAGCGGGTAATTCAATTATGCGCGTATAAAGTGAGCCTGAAATGAGTTTCGACATTGACTGGGGACACAATTACTAGGCGGAAAAGTAGGTTGGGGGAAAGAGATGGAAAGGGATCATGCCTGGAGTAGCTCATGGGAGGGGGAAGGAAGAATGACGAGCTCTGCTTATCCTAGGGAATTGTTTTTCATGTAATTTTCGGTCAAATGTTTTTGCGCTACGCATCGTTTCATGTTGATGCTTTAACCCTTCTGTGTGTCCGCTAATTGTAATCAAATAGGTTTTTCATGTCTGTTGTGAAAATTTTGTGGCGGCGAAATTCGTTTGAAATTTGAATTTTCATTGGAAATATATACATACGTACATATGTATACGGAATATTTAGCAAATTGTAGCAGCTGCTGTGGGCTCTGCAACCACATCATATATGTATATATGTATACACATACATACATACATCTGTACACATATATAGAGGAGAACAGATAAATATAAACATATCGGTTGCCTTTAGCATTTCGTTTTGACAATGCGTTGACTGTTTGCTATAGGGGGATAAGCGCATAAAACTGTGTCATGGCTTTGACAACCAGAAAAACCAAAAACCAAACAAAAAAAGATATAAAAAAAAAACAAAATATGCATTTTAGCTGGAATCTGTAATGTGATATACACTTTGCCAAAGAAGGAAAACTCACATCAAAGGGGAATACTCATTGCATGTTGGGACTCGGTTCAAATATCTATTTGAATTAAGTCTAAAGTACTTATTGTGACTGCTTTTTATGGATTGCAATCAATAAATTAAATGTTTTACATAGTTACAAATGTCTTGAAAAAGCAACCAAAAATATTAAGCAATAAGTAGGAAAATTTTAAAAAGGCAGCAAAGTTTGTATATGAGGTTTTCGTAAATTTGTTCCCTATTAGGCAGTTAAAAATCTTGAAATTTTTACATAAAGTTGCCAAAATCATTTTCGCATTAAGAAATAAATCTTAGACCGTTATTAATGATTTTTCATTTTTCTTGACTAACAAAAGTTATCCACTTTTAATGGACTTGGAAATTAAAATGCAGTCATTCCAATATTATATTTATAAAAGAACTTATATTGATTACAAACTCGAATTTAATTATTTAATTGTTTTATAAATTATTATTTTTAATTGTTGATGATTAAAGACAGTAATTCTGTATCGGCTTCACCAAACCAGACACAAAATCAGATAAAAATAAAAACAGTTTTCGATTAAAATTAAAACTCTCGAAAACGTGGGTCAATAGACTTACTAGAATTAAAGTTACTAAGAAGAATTGTCACCCCGTAAAGCATTTGATTTTCCCATATAAACTTAATACTTTTGCAAATAAAATCAGTTTACTTTTTGAATTCACTAAATAAATATATGAAAGTTAATCGTGTAAGAAGAAAGAAGAAATCTAAGAAAGTTAGAAATGTAACAAAATAATTCGAAGAACTCATTGCATATTATGGATTTTGAAATTAAACTTCTTTTAACTAATAATGTATTGAACTTCGATTGACCGAAAATGGTAAAAAAAAACCCAAACAATACAAAATTTTAAGTCAAAATATTGCTTCAGTTTCAATGAGATTTTATTCTATTAAACTGGCAACCCTAATGACTATTGGATAGCCTTTCGAATATTCACAGATTCGTTGTATAAAATTAAATAACTCCATCTATGTACTGACCAATTTATGTCTTTTGTTTTTAGTATGATCAATAATTATTTCAAACATAACTTTATTTAACAGCTTATATAAATTATAATAAATAATTTTCTTCAATTGAAAAAACTTTACTGGCACAAAGAAAACAAAATAAAATTTCATGGATATTTGTGTTCTCATTTTCTAGTATTTAGATTCAATCCAATTACAATTAATTGTCGATATAAAAAAAAAACACTATAAAAGTTTTCATTTGTCAATTTCCAATGAATTCCATTTACACAATTTCATGTACACAAAGTTCATAATTTATATACATAGAACAATGTCAATTAAAATGCCATCAAAAGCTGATTTAACTACGTTTTTGAATAAATGCATTGACTCTACCAAAATATAAATATACAATATATTGTATACTCTAGATATTATTCCCTCACTTGACTATTCAATATATATAGATATCCTTATGTAAATTCTATGGCGTACCATGTCAATAGGCCAGCAGGTAAAAGTGGTTTTTAAATAATAACAAAATGTATAATTAAACTACCAAATTGTTGCATATGAAATGGGAATTATTTTTTGGTAAGCGCCCCCCATAAGCCACACAAAACGCCCCAAGGGAGAGGGGAAGCAGAATGATTCCAGTCCAGTTTGTGTATTGTGACATTTATTTGTTGATTTTTGAAGGTTTATTTTCTTTTTTTCCGCATCAAAGTTGTATAAGTATTTACGATTGACACCCACAATTATTCGTATTTCTATGCCCAACTGTTATATCGTGAATATTGTGTGTGTGGGAAATTGGAAATCCAATCAAAACATCTCAACCACGCCCCAAGCTCTACGTTCATTCTTCTACTTGTATCTACATATTGTATATACCCTGCATAAGTAAAAGTGTTTATTCTTTGTATAGACTAGACATGAAAGAGAATTTATATAGGATGATTTTTTCATTACTTATGTTTGACATGGAATTACCATTGTGTTTGGGGCAGATTAACTTTACTTTTTTAGTTAAATGTGTAGAATTTTGTTTTAAATTTTATTCAAGTAGTATTTTCTATACTTTTATTTCAGTTTAGAGAAATATATTTAGCAATTTTGCCGTAGAATCTTAAAGTTTATATATTAAACATATTGAAATGACTTAATATTTCAATTATTTAGGAAAAAGTTAAGACTCATAAGTAGAAACTTCTTTTATGTTCTTTTATATATCCTCTGATCTTTCAGATGTACAGGAAAACTATACCCATTTCTACATTGTCATCTTCATCTTTTTTCTCCAGTTCTGTCAAATTTAAAAAATATCCTAGAGAAAATATAACAAATTGAAGTCAAATAAAGTGTTAAAAATAAAAGAAACCTCTTCTATGTGCCACACCCATTTTAGAAAAACTTTCCAAAAATTAGCATATTTTAGGGTATTTTCCAAGTCGACTTTTGTAATGCCAGAGTGACCACTTGGCTGTAACCATATCACGTTTCGCTGTTAACGGCCATAATAAATATTTCAAACACACAATTTCATGGGCGGCAAACGTCCACTTAACCCGGCTAAAACGACCCCAAATCAATGGTGGCTAAAATGGTATAAAAACTGGCAGCAAAACTCCCATGGTCAAGCCATTTGGTCGGTCGTTCGAAATGGATAAGAATTATTTTTTAGTGCAAAAGCGAGCTTTGCAAATCATTGGTTTTAAACTAAAACATTCGCAATTGGTTGTGGAACATCCTTTATGGCTAGCCTTATTATTATTTTCCCTGATCTCACACAATTGGCCAATGGTTGTGTATGGACTGCAGGATCTAAGTGATTTAACACGCCTAACTGACAATTTGGCTGTGGTCTGGCAGGTCAGGTTAAACAAATTGAGTGAGAAAAATGTTACAATATCAAATGGGTTTTATATTTCAGGGCTCTCTGTCGACATTCAAGACCATAATGTTTGTGCTAAAGAGACGAGAAATTGGTTCGATTATTCAACGTCTGCATAAACTGAACGAAGAGAAGTCCACAGAACCATCGCAGCTGGCAAGAATTCAGTCAGAGAATGAACTAGACAATTATGTATCTACTGCATTTCGTAATGCTGCCTATGGTACACTTTTGGCTTCCATATTAGCACCCCTTGGTCTTGGCTGGCTGGACACTCTACAGGGAAGTAATTTTCGTGTACGTACACCCATGGATTTCAATTTCTGGCTAGACGACACACAACCCGAATACTATTGGCCCATCTATTTTTGGGGCATCTATGGCATAGCTGCTGCCGCCTGGACTACCATTGCCGTTGATACACTCTTCTCTTGGCTAATACACAATGTGGTTGTGCAATTTCAATTGCTGAAATTGATGTTAAACCAGGGTGAGACATCGACAACGCATTGGCATTTAGTTAAATGCATCCAACAGCATCGTCTGGCCTTGGATTTGGCCAAGCAACTGAGTGAAATCTATGCAGAAATTGTATTTGTCCAGTATATGCTGAGCTATTTGCAAATCTGTACATTGGCCTATCGCTTCAGTCTAGGCGGATGGAATGCCCAAGTGCCATTTCGTGCCTGTTTTCTTATGACAGTACTCGTATATCTTATCTCGTATTGCTATGGCGGTGAATATTTGAAACAGGAAAGTTCTTCGGTGGCCATGTGTATCTATGAAAGCTTTGATTGGCCAAATATAAAGCCGGACACACGTCGCCTGTTACTCATGATGATGCGGCGTAGTCAGAAGGCATCAAAAATATTTGGCTATATGTTTGATATTGATTTTCCTCTATTCCTTTGGGTCATACGCACGGCTGGTTCATTTCTGGCCATGCTTAAGACTTTGGAGCGTTAAATAAATAAAATATGATGTAAATATGAATAGAAAAAGTAAGTTAAGGAGACCTATGTCATATCTTTATCAAAAAAGTTCTATGTCGAATGCTTGCTAAAAGTTTGAATTGATCACATAAATCATTTAAGTCATCATGTCGTCTTATAATCATATCAATCCTATTCAAAATAAGACACAAGTAAGAAATATAAGCTAAGTGGACTTCTTTTCCTCACACCTAACTTATTTCATCTATTATTGAGAGACCTTTGTCGCAACTTGAACGAATTGTTGTGAAATTTCACAGGAAACTAGCAGAATTCTCTGTTCGGGAAACTTTTAGAAACTTGGCAACAAAAAGGCCATGAAAAGGTAAAATTTTTGGCAGTGTTTCTAGCCTAATCTAGTTGAAAAAGAAAGAGTTAAAGGTCACGATTAACCAAAAGTTCTGTTCTAAATAGTTGTCATTTCGTCTTATTGTACCCTTTGTGGGTAGCTGCCAAAGTGTGAAAAGAAAAAACTAATTGTCCATTGCGGTGGCTAATTGTTGCTTACGGCTAATTTGTTTGCTTTTGGTAGGTAATGAAAATTATGCGTTAATTTGTTGGAAATTGCAAGCATTTTATGCTCAAAGTTATTTGCATTTAGTCTCATTTGTTTTAGTTAATATGCTCCAACACCCATAGTTATTGTATGCTCTGCCCTTCTCCCCCCCGCAGAGAGAACACCAATCGCCTAAGCTTGCGAGAGAGAGAGAGACAGCAAGATAGATGGAAATTCATGAGCAAAAAACGTAGTCATGCATGTGGCAGGATCAAGTTGGAATTTTTGTAAATGGAAAATATGCAAGAACAACAACATGTACAATAAGTAGAAGAGAAATAACGACCCAAACTATGTGAAACCAGGTTCCAGATGAGTCGAGCCACCGCCTCAGCCATTAGCCTGGGGGCCAGAGAGCTAGTAACAACAGCGGCAACAGAACAGAAGCATCATGGCTCTTAGATCCAGGTGAGCAGCAGCTTCTCCTGCTGCTGCCAGCCTTTTCGTTATGGCATTTTGTCTGGAATGTGCCCTGTGTGTTACTTCAACTACACTTTGCCGAGTCGCTTGTTCGACTCGGCTTAGTTCAGTTCAGCTCAGTTGGCCTGCCAGTTGCCAGCTCTTGAGTTCTTCTTTCAGTTCCGTTCCATTCCGTTTAGTTTGGATCAAGAATGTTATGTGTTGCGGAATGTTTAGCAAACTGAGATTCATATACAATGAGAAATATATGTATGTATGTATGTGTGTATTCGTTAAAAAGATGAAAGAATTTTATGATTAAATTTAGGCAAAAATAAACAGAAACAAATAACAATATTCCATGAAAATTGTCACAAATTTTTTTAGAAGGTGTGGTTCGGTCTGTTTTTTGTTTTGCTGTCTTGTCTTAGACTTGACTTCACATAAGCCAAGTGAATACAAATTACATTGCAGATTTTTGTCAGCATAATTAATATTTTTTTTTCCTTATTTTTGCTTGATTTATTTTGCTTTCTGGGCAGAAAAAATTCTAAAAATAATAAATGCGTAAGTGATTAATAATAGCAAATGAATGAAATGAAATGAACAAAACGCAAACGAAAGAAAGAAAGCAAAACAGTCAAAAACAACACAGGACACGCCCCATTACACACCTGCAACATGATAATATTGAACAAATTGTGTAAAAGTTTCACCAACAGAAATACACAGAAAGAAAAAAAAAAAAAGAAAATAAAAGTCAAAGAAAGGAAAAAAAAGATATATATATAGTGGCGGAAAAAAGCATTTGATATGTATTAAAAAAAAAAAAGATAAGTAAAAGTAAAAACCAAACCAGAAGGAGAGATATTTTTTTGTTGCTTTTTTTTCTATATTATTTTATTTTGTTTTTTACTTTTTTGCTGCGCTTCGTTGAGCACATAATAATTCCATCATCAACAGCGGAAGGAACAGGACACGGAAAAGCATCAGCAGAGCACTGACCGACGGCAAAAATTTCCACATTTAGATTTCTCTTTTTATTATCATTTTTTTACTTTTTAGTTAACGCTGTTTAGACAAAACCTTGGGGCCATATAAGTTACCATTGCCATGCTTCATCGTTTAACCACTAAAGATGATGAAAATTGAATGAAAATCAAAATCAGCCGGATAGCAAACTGACAACCTGAGACCATGCCGCAAGCCCACAAATGTATGCTACGGAAAAAAAGGGAATTTTTGTTGTTTTTTTTTTTTTTTAACCTAATGGCCCAGGCATATGTTTTGCTTGACAGCCAAATAGGCCGTCTAAAAAGGGGCTAGGGGAGGTTTGACATAAAAGGCTGGTGTGGGAATTTTAGCTCAAACTTTTCTAATTAAAATTTGTACATATATATTTCTCTGTGTATGTGTGTGTGTGTGTGTGTGTGTGTGTGTGTGTTTTTGTGATGGCTGGCAAAGCCAACGAGCTGTGAGCGAGTTTTAATAGAAAATTACATTAATTAATTTTTAAAATATGCATAAAATATATATGTATATATACTTAAATTTCTATATCTATATATATATATAGAGAAATATTTCCTATGCATAAATTAGCACACACACTCATATACATATACACATACACAAAGCAAACAAAATGAAACGTGACGGGTTAAAAGAAAAACTAAAATTCTATGCTGTCGCCTTTTTAATACCCTATAATCTAAAAGTAATGGAGCATATTAGCACTAGTTTGGGAGAATGGAAGTCACAACATATTCAAAGTCAAGGCTTTAAAATTTTGGATCTTCTAGCTTAATGAAGTAAGATTTATCATGGTCTAGAAGAGCCTAGAAATATTGGAAAATATATTTTCCTTAGCTGTTTTTTTTTAGATATCGTTCGTTGATTAACAATTAAGTAATCGAGAGGTTGTTCACTCTCATGCAATATAAATAAATAAACAACTAATTGTATTTGTTGCCAGAAGGTTTAAATTTAAACAATAGACTTTTAATTGCTATTCAAATCTTGTCCTTGCACTTAATTTTCCCCTTTTTCGCCAGAAGGAACAATTTTAGACAGCTTAATGAAATTCAATTATGGTTTCTTCTATGCCACTCTCAGCCATGGCCAATTGAACTTGAAAAACAAATATTATTCTAATTTTAGACCAAACATTTTAATAAGTAAATCGAATTCCATGAAAATCGCTTAACAACCTAGAAACGATGTAACATATTTTTTTGCCCATTTTAAGAGGTAACTTTTAAACGGTTTGTTGTCCCGTTTTATTTTTTCGTTGGCTGTTGTTATTTTGGTGCGTTTTTTGGTAGCTAATTAAAAACTTGTTTATATTGTTAAATGCCTTTTTAATTGGCACTTACAAAGCTACTATTTTGGCTCCTTTACGAGTAACTTCCGCTAGCACCTAATTTAAATTGACTTGGCTAAGTGAAAGAGAGACAGCATTTCAGGAGAAAATGTGTGTGTGTGTGTGTGAGAAAGAATGGCAGAGGTAGAGATAGAGAGGAAAGTGGAACCAAAAAATCAAGTTGACTTGGCAGACAACCAAATAGCTTTGTTTGCCTCAAATTGGACAAGTTTATTTTTTGGTATTTTTCACACACAAACTCACACACACGCACGCACACTATGGAGTTTAATGGCTCTGGGGAATTGCGAGGTGGATGGAGGCAATAGTTAGCCTGATTTATTTTAAGAATTTGAATGAATGGTGACCCAATTGAAGTAAATGAAATGAAATGCAAATTGACTAAATGCAAATGCCATAATGAAAGGAAAAAAAGGAAAAAAAAACGAACAAAAACAACTCAATTGAGTTGAGTATTTTGCATAAAATATTAGTTGACATTTTCCCATTATTTTAATCCATAAGCTCTCACACACACACACAAATAGAAATACAAATGCACACACACAAACACAATGTGCACACACATGCATTGCATTTTCCGGCCGCAGCTTTTAGCCCCGCCACTCAACACTTAGAGAGAAATTGCAATTAATTTATGCATAATTAAATAATAATTTATTAGCTAACTGCCGCAAACTAATTTATAGCAATTAAATATTAGCCACTATCAATGTTTATACTCTTTACTAACAATGTAGGTAATGAGTTATACTATTTCTTGGAAATACATATCTCTCTATAGAATGCAGAATCATATGCAAAATCATTGTCAGAAGCGGAGTTATTTGTAGACGTCAAGTTTGAGTTGGCCCATCTTAATGGGACAACTTTAAAAGTGGGCAATAACTTCTTTTTTATTAACCAAACTTAGTCTATGTCTTAAAGAGTCAAATTAGAAGTTTTATTTTAACAAATTTGACAAGACAGAATTTGATTTCTTTTATATTTTTAATGGTTTTCATTAAGTAAGAAGTGTTCTTTATTTTAAACCCTCTTTTACAACCAACAAACTATTTTATTTACCTATATATTTAAAGTTTGGATTAGTATTCAATATCTTTCTTATTCTTTCCAAATTTTTTTCACCCACAACTTAGAAAGATTTTGAAGAGTTTTCTAACTAAAGTTGGTATTATGGTATTGGTATTGTGGTATTGTGGACTTAGTACTTCAAATTATGATCAACACATGAAGTAAATGAATATGAATGCCCAATTAATGTGGGAAGCATTGTACCTAAGCTAAATAGATTATTTTAAAGATGTGAAATTTATACAAGAGATCTTTGTGGTGACTTTGTAACCTATAAGACCTAAGAATAGAAATCTAACGTAAATTTTATATGACTTTGTATCAAACATATGCCACGCCCTTTTGATAAAAAGTCTTTCAACTTCCATAGATTTTCAGGCAGTATGCAAAATAGAACAATCTATGAAATTAGCTTAAAATTAAACAAAAATTGCAATATGTTAATATGTTAAACAATATTTTTACAACTGAGAAGTTTTGGTTTAGATATCAATCTTTTGGATTTTGCTAAAACCTTTGCCATTAGCAGATTCGAGATCAATGACTGAAAGATTAAGATATTTCTGTTCCAAAATACTTTAAACCCCCTCTGAAATTATCTTCCTAGAAATATTTACAGAATGCATTTGAATTCAAGACAAAATTTACCCTTGTATCTTAAGTGAACTTCACTTTCAAATCTTGTCTTTTTTTTTATACTTCCCCTCACATAATTGATCACAATTTCATGAATAATGCCCACCCATTTTTGATGGGGTATCAGAACAAGTCTTCAACCCAAAGATTAAATAATTATTGAATCAATTTCAAGGCTGGAAAAGAAAAAAATAATTGATATGTAGTTAACGATAAGAAAACCAATATTAAATGCTTGACTCGCAAAAATTTGCATTTTCCTTAACGCATTTTCCTCTTTACGATGAATAAAAATTGAATTAAATCGTGTGCGAGAAATTTTTGTTTTATTTTTGTTGGTGAGGAAGAAGGAAGAAGAAGAAAAAAAATGGAAGAATGTAAGTGAAAAGAAGAGCAAAATGATTGAATGAATTGTGGAAAATTGTGAACATTTTATCATTGTCATCATTCAAATGGCGGGTGGAAAAAGAAGGGAAGGGAAGGAAAAAAGTGTCGTTTTGGTGGCTTGATGATTTGATGACGAGAAGAAAGAGTGTTGAAGTGAAAATGTTTCTCAGTGTATAATATAGCAAAAATTTTGCTTTTTCTGTTTTTCTTTGGTATTTGGTGTAATTTTTTGTTGTTTTCTTTTTTTGGGTGTGTTTTTTTTTTTTTATATTTTGTGTGTTGTTTTTGTACATTACAATTTTCGGTTCCATGATGATGGTTGCTGCTGCTGTTGCTATTGACTTGGGCTTTTTCGTTGATTTCATTTGACTCCTGGCTCCTGGTCCTGATTCTCGCTTCCTGGTCGATTGGGTCAATTCTTTCTGCCTGTTTTTTATTTTTTGCTGCTTTCTTCTCTTTCTCGCGCTTTCTTTTGCCTCTGTTGTATTTATTTTTTTTTTGTTTTTTTTTGGCGTTTTAATTCGATAGCGCAATTTGTGGTTTTCTCTCAACGTTTTAATTATTTCATTTTTGTTCGAATTTCCTTCTCTTTTTTTTTTTTTTTTTTTTGTTAATTGAATTGAAACGGCTTTTTATTATTCATTTGCTTAACTTTCATTTCACTTGAATCGAAACCGTAATATTGTTGATTTTGTTGATTTTTCTTTTTAATATTAAATTTAATATATTTTATTTGTATTTGTAATTTTTTTTTTTTTTGGTTTGTTTGATTATATATATTAAAAAATTTTGTTATCTTTTGATTGGTGTTTTTTGTTCAATTGGTTGTTTTTTTTTTTTTTGATTTTCTTAGTTCTTGGGTTTTTTTTACTTTAATTATTTGTTGTTGTTTTTGTTTTTTCAATATTATGTACTAATAAAATGCATAAAAGTCAGTCCGTCGTTTCACAAATTTGAGAGCAACAAAATAAAGGTAGGCTGCAAATTGTTAATAACTAATTAAAGTACTCTAACTCTAATGTCTAACTAAAAGAAAAATGAACGGACTAGGACTAGGACTAGAATATTATTGGACCCTTTACACGCACACACACACACACACGCAGAGACACATCTGTGGCCTGGCAGCAGCAACTGGCAAATGAATTGCAATCTTTCTGCTGGATATAACCAAAATGGTGGAACAAAAAAGGCAGCAAGGATGAAGTAAGGGTGCACAACAAGTGCATAAAGACCGCACCCACTAGTTCTAGCGGTGGTGGTGGTGGTGGTGATGGTGTGTTGAGGGTGATGTTGAGGGGGTGGTGGTGGTGGTGTGGATGGGGGTAATGGTAGTGCTGCTGCTGCTGCCACGCCTACACTCACGACAATTTCAATGTCCATTTAACTTTGCTGCACTTGGGCAACTTTCACACACACACACACACACACTCTCTCGCAAACACACACACGCTTCTAGCTGACCATTTGTTTAGCATATTTCTTCTTTTATTTTCGAATATTTGCTTATTTATTTTTTAAATTTTTGTGGTTTGAAATTTATTTTGTAATTTTTTTTTGGGTTGTTGGATTCTGTCTTGCGTTATCTCGTAGTACGTTTCACACAATTGTAAGTCCAAGTCAGCGCTCGGCGCTCAGAGGAAAAGACAACTTGATCACAGCATGGAATATGTTCAACTGACCGATTCGCCAGACACATTGGCTTTATCACACACAGCCTCTCGTTCAGTGTCCTGGCTCGGTGCTCGGTTAGCTCATTGTCCTCGTGTCGTTACCGTTCGGTTCGGTTTCGGCTCTTCTCGTTCGTTTTAGTTGAGGTCGTTCGGCTGGTCGGTTGTTTCGTTTGGTTGGTTCATTCGTTTGGGCAATGTTTTTCTCACTCGAAACCGTTGATTATGCTCCCCGCCCCATGTGTGGCAGGATAAAAGCAACATGTTGGAACTCAGCATCCTTGGGAGTTGTCTCTCTCACATTGAGTTATCTCAAGGTTTTCTATGCTTTTGTCACGTGTTGCTTTCACTCACTCAACATTTGAGTGAAAGCTTCTATCAGTATCAGCTTTGGGCGTGTTGATGACGATGACGACGTAAAGGTTCCTGCTGCTTCTTCTTCTGATGATGACAATGATGATGATGATGATGATGATGATGGTGTTGGTAGGAACTGAACTTCCTCTATAGTTAAAAGCGGAAATTATGTATGATGATATGTATATTACTTTTCCCATCGCGTTTAACAAAAGGCTTGTTGCTCTCTTTTTCTTTTTTTTTTTGTACCCCAGCCTCAGTCTTCAGTCTTGGCCTCACAAGTCTCAGTTTGTGTCTGTAACTTTTCATCAGCATTTGGTAATTGAAGGACTGTGTGTATGTTTATTTTGCATATGCTACAACCTTCCATCATCATTCTTCTTCATCTCCTGCATTGCAAACTTTTGCCACCTCTTCTTTCTATCTGGCTCTTTCTGACTGATTCCACAAAACACTAGTTACTGATAACTATAGCCATCTTTTCCGTCTTTCCCTTTTTTCCAACGTTTTTCCGAATATATTCTCACAGGTGCATTCACACATGAGTGCCTTCTATTTCGAAAAACTAGAACGTTTAGACTAAAAGGCAGAGGGGGGAACGGAAAGATAGAGGAAGGCAATGGAGAGTGCCAACAGAGTGTGGCAAAAAGGTCGGAGGCGGGGCAGAAAAAAAAAGAGAACAAAGATTGGGCCAAGTTTTGGGCAGACTTGAGCCGTCATAATGCAATTATGAAAATGCTTGCAGGCATAAACTAATTTTTCGCTTCATAATAAGCATTTGCAATTTACAAAATGAAGTACCAAAACCTTGCCACGCCCTCATAGCCGTTCAGTTGAGCCTTTATTTCCAAAAGAATAGATCCCTATCCCAATTGCCCCATTTCATCTTCACTTTATTAATAAAGTTTATCATCCCCGAAAGTTGAAAAAAAGCCAAAAACAAAATAAATTAAACCAAAAGAGTTGTAAATGTCCTGAATAAATAATAGAAGAGAAATTATTTAAAGCTTTTTTTTCTCCAGTCTTTCTTCTTACCCTTGGAAATGAATATTTTAAGCTGAATGCATTTTGTTGACCATTTAGTTTGGCTTAGCCCAAGTTGCAGCAAGAAATTGCAAAATTGAAATGAAAGAAATCGGTTCACTGACTTGGCCAAAAATGTACAACTCCAAAAAGTTCAGAATTTCAGTTCAAAATGGCAGCTTAAAATCGGCTTATCAACAACAAACTATAACTAAGCTGACTGCTGTTCAATTGATAGGAAAAGTTGAGCCATAATTGAAAAGTTTGACTAACCAGACACTATCTTTAGAGGCATGTACATATAAGAATTGTCACTAGTTTAGTAGGTAAGTTTAAGCTGCTAATAACAAATGGAAATGACTGCTCGTTTATTGAATTTAAATTGAGCAGTAAAACACATTGTTAAGAGTACTCACAATTGGTGTAACTAGTGCTTATTTGAGTAGTATTAGATGTAAGTTTAAGGAGTTTCATCATAATTAAGGGTGACTAAAATAATTTACTGATTAGAACCTCTGTGTTCCTGTGTAAAGGTCTTTGACAAGCAGCCAAATGTACAGTCGTTTGTAGTACCTCTTTCTTCCGCCTCTTTTTAGCCTTCTTTTGACATCTAGTTTGCTTAATGAACTAAGCTTTTTGGTATAATGAATCCTCAATAGCTCTTTGCATAAAAGCTGCCATATGAAAGAAATGTTATATACTCTTTAATACGAGTTTTTGTGGCATTTGATAAGGTTACTTAATTCTTACTTCTGCGTCGTTAGTTTTACTTTCCTTTTTAAATTCATCCAATTTATGTTATTTGTATGTTGGTACTATATGTACAGGGTTTTTGTTTAATTTTTGGTACAACGATATAACAATATAAGGAATACGATACAAGAATATTGGCTTAGCTTTAATTAAGAAGTCTAGAATAATATGAATTCATTCAGAACAAGATCTTATTTATAGTAATATAATAATACTAATAATAATAATACGAGTAGATAAAATCGAATTATATATAAATATATAATTTAATGCATTTCGAAACATTGTTTACTCTCAGCTTCTATTTATTTTTCAATACATGAAATTTGATTGATTGAATTCAAGAAAGATTGATATAAATACTCTAAAAGAGGTTCATTAAATGTTAAAAGAAAACTACACAATTTTAAAAATACGAAACTTCAATTTAATTCTGAAGTGTTAATAAGTATTGAAGCCATTTTAAAATGAATGGTTTGATTTTAACAGGATCGTAATTGACATTTAAACATATACAGTGGTGGTCAGCAGGTTAGCCCCTTTATTTTTAACTTTGAATTTGATTTTCTCGGCTCCCAAGAAATTTAATGAAAAAATTTTAAGTACTTTTTTTAGTTTAAATTGGTATCGTAAAACGGCGTCAAACCAAGAGACCTCAAGAATTACATACAAAAACCCGAAATTTCGATGGGCCCCAAAACAAATACTGGGGCTAAAATGAAAATTTTTGGTATGAGTTTATCTTAGATTACCTAGATCTACAACTTCTTCAAAGAATGCACATGTCTAACTATAATATTAAAGATTTTGCAAAGACGGGGCTAAACTATCGACCAGAATTTGGGGGGCGCTTTTCGTTCAAACGCACCTGTAAAATAAACGTAGAAAGCTGACGTGACAATAATTACGGGTCATTATCTAAATACAATAACCAACAACAAATAAAAAATTTCTTCATTAAATTTCTTAGGAGCCGAGAAAATCAAATTCAAAGTTAAAAAAAAGAAGGGGCTAACCTGCTGACCACCACTGTATATGTTTAAATGTCTAACCTGCTGACCACCACTGTTGGTATAGTTCAATAGTTTAAAGATATCTGACAAAAATTCTTACTTATGGCTTTTGCAAAAACTCCCACTTGTTGTTGTTATTTCACTACAATTGAGCAACATTGTGATAATTTAGAAAAAAAAAAAGCTTAAAAATACTTTAACTTTTCGTTTTTTGTGATTGTAATTCCCAACTGGTTAATGTAGTAGAACTACCCTAGAATTCTTAGCGTAGTCTGCTGGTAAGAAGACTTGATAGTCGTCAGACTATCAAGCTTTAAACTTTTGTTTGCTGCAATAAATGAACTCAAGTCTGCTGATTCAACAAAATTCTTTCAATCTGCAGTATAATTTAAACACACATCTTAATCATTTCATTCATTTCGTTTTCAATCAATTCGTTTATAGTTATTTAATTCGCCTACTAAATCATCACTCGCATTGATTTAATCAATTTGAGTTTTCACTCGCATGCATTCAATTCCAACTAGCAATGAAAATCTCTTGGATTCATGTGACCTCTAACCGAAATTAGATTTAATTGAGATATAACAAGCTGTGACTATAGAACATAAATTCAATATTTTTGCGCTTGCTTAAAATTTATATATATTTCTCTGTCACAACAACATCTAATAATGAATTTCAATTAACCATATTAAATGTTCATATAGCAAATATGTTTTGTTATTGAACCTTTAGTTGTGTTAGTTTTGTCCATTTTGTCCATTGTTATTGTTATTGTTGTTATTACCATCATTTTGGCCATTTGGCGGTGGGGTTGGTGGTTGACCTTGTGGATGATTGCCAGCAGATTTCTGCCTAAGGAAACCAGAGGCGGCAGCAGCCCCATTGCGACCAAATTGCGGCACCTGTGCGTTGGCCTACAAAATCAATTTTGTCTACAATAATAGCAATTTGTAATTGATTAAAACCCAAAATGAAAATCTCACCGATGCTGTGGCAACAGCCAAAACCAGAAGAAAGAAGCCAAATATAGCGAAATATTTCATTTTGTTGCCAGCGTAAAGCGAAAAGCAAAACCAAACTAAACTAGAATGCCAAATGAATTGGGGTTTATATAGCAGCAAAAAACAACAATATTTAATTCCAAGAGATGCTTATCGATATATCAATTTGTACAAAATTACAATAAAACATGTGATGCATGGATGTGAAAAACTACCGCAAATAAATGCAACAATTTTATAATTAAAACGAAGTTGCCTTACTATTGCTATTGTTATTTATAATTCCTGCATGAAATTGGCATGTTTGCGACCAATTAAACTTTATCATAATTAGTTAAGTGTGAAAAAAATACGCATTGCGACAAAGTTTTTTAATTTACTTCTGATTGATGGTCTATGATGAATGGATAATGGAATATTTGATCAACACATCATAAAATAAACATTATTCATATGACAAGTATAAGATGGATATAATGGATTACACTTAGCTGGCCCTTACCTTTGGTAGAAATTATGGGTGTAAAAGGGCTTAAAACATGCTGGACATGTTTATACCTTTAAAGAGTTTTTTTTGAAAATATAAAGTGCATTTTTTCACTATTTCAGAGAGCAATCGCTTCTTATTATAAATGGCTTAGTTTAATCTTTCCCTCATAGCGAGAATCATTTATCCATTTGACTTAAATTATAAACTCACAATCAGTTTAAGTTATATTTTAATCCTATCAATATCAATATTAAATTCTGAACTGAATATTTCTTTGGATAGCTAGTTTAATTACGTAGCTTTTTCCTGGCGTAATAAGAAAAATTTGTTAAGGAAATAAACATTGTTGAACTAGTAAAATTTATAAAATAATTATAGTACGCTGACTTCAAATGACAACCAAATAATTATCTGGCCTTTTTTGTGTTTTTGACTTCTCATTTAATTTTTAGTGGTCTTTTGCCACATTTAGTTAGCGTTTTGATGGCTTACAGTGATAAAAACTTATGACAGTCAACGGATGGATAACTTTCGCCTACTTTTGATTTCAATTTGAATTTAAACTTATTATCTGCAATTAACTAAATTGTTTTTCATTGTTGGAAGTTGATTGTTTGATTCATTTGTTTATGTTTCTGCAATTTTAAGTTTTTGGCCAACAAATTTTTGTACCATCTTCTGTTAAAATATTGTTTTTCTTGACCAATAACTTGGCTGAAAGAAAGAGAACTTTTGCAAGCTCTAACTTCGGGGTATTTTTTTTTTATTTCTAACTTTTTTTTGTGGATAAATTATATAATTTATTTTCTATAAGTATAGTTAAAATGTGGTTAATGTTTAATTCATCAAAAATTACAAAAATACATGCATCAAAAACATCTAAATTTTCAGTTCTTTCGTAGACATCCGATTGATATATTGATATTCCTCCTTTTAACTTTGTTTTTAAAAGAACTTTCCAAGTCTTCTTAGCTAAACCAAACAGTTAACTGATAAACTATATAAGTTAACCTTTATTTGACTTTTAGCTAGTATAACTTCAACTCCTTTCTTTGACACTCAATAGATCGCCTATTCAACTTAAACTTATATCCCAAGAGTAGAGAATCGTTTAAGTAGAATCGTTTAACTAATTGAAAACACGTTTTAGTTGTATCAATACGTGATAGTTGGCACTGGGTATTGAATTAATTCCCCAAATTCCTTAAAATTTATGCTAACCATAAATTATGTGTGCAAAATATTTGGTAAATTAAATAGAAAATTTCCCATGTGGATTTTCAGCCAGTTCAGAGGGAGTAAGAGTTAAAAATTTAACTTGCTGCCGTTGAATGGGCAATGACAGTTCGTTCATACTGGCATAAACCACCTTCGGGCCATGTAAAAGCAATTTCGCTCAACATTTTTGCCAACGTCCTCAGCAGTGAGCTCAAGTCCCCAACCCCTCCCCGCAATACTTTTACCTCTCGTTTCTTTATAGTAGATAAAACATCTATTCCGCTATATGCTATATGCATATATGTCTCTTTAGTTTCAGTGCGAAATGAAATTTTGTGTTGGCTGAAAAAACAAACAGAAATTTTCTAGTTTGTCGAACAAAAGGTTGCTCACCTTCTTCAAAATCCTTCCAGGTAATAAATAAGTAGCTACATGCATAGGCAGTGCCAGAATATGAATATTGGATATGCCTATAGAATCAACGTGTTTTTCGTATGAAAAGCTAACCGCTGATGCTGATGATGATGCCGCCGTCATAGCCGTTGCCATCGTCATAGCCACAGTCATGAGCAAGTTGAACATAAAACTATAAAAAACAACAAATATTTTCGACAACAACGAAGTTTCTATACACTTCATAGGCCAATCTTTGAATTATTTGAAAATTTATAACATTTTGTCTGATTCATTCAACTTTTGATTCCAAAACTGTATAGTTTTTTGAGTGATTTATTTGAACGATTGTAAGCGATCTCACAAGACGATCAATGTTATCGATAACACCCAGAGTTGAAATTTGATCATCACTCGGTTGTAAATTATGAAAAACTTTTGTGTTTTTTTGGATCAAAGGGCTTAGCATAGCAAATTGAAAGCGTTTGTAAGTGGTTTTAATACCAATACTTCTTATAAAATTATATAAACTTGCCAATAACTACTTCAAAAAAATGGATACAATAAGATCAGCCAAGCCAGTTAAGGCCATGTAGACCTTTCAGAGTCCAAGTGTAGAAGCATCTCTATCTAATCGTAAGCCTTCGTTTTAGAGTTAGACTCATATAGATAACAAACTCTTCTAACATGATAATATTCCCCTTTTTATGTAAAAGAAAAAGGGTATACAAAAAAGCCACCAGCATCTAGCTATATACATATATAGTAAATTCTCCTTTCAGGATCTACTCGTACATTGTGGATGAGCAGCACTAATGAAGTTTCGGCTCGTCCTTTTTGCCGTTGTCGTCGTTGGCTTTGCCTTTGCCGTGGCTGTTGCCTCAATTGTTTGACTTGGCCGCGTTTGTAAAACTCACGAATGTTTGCACAATAAAGTCCCCTCTGTGTGTGTGTGTGTGTGTGTGTGTGTATGTGTTTGAGTGTGCGGGGCCGCCAGCCTATTTATTTATGTTTATAATAGGATTTTTATCACAAACTTTTTTTCGGTTGTTGTCGTCTTTTTTTTTGTTCTTTTTTGTCTTTTTCAGTGTTTTGTAGTCGAATTAATTTTGTAATGAGTATTTAAAAGACTTTCGCCCGCAGACGTTGATGCTGGTGACGTGACCAAACCGGGCGTTTGTCTTTTACACCATATTTCCCCCCGCCACCCGCACTAAAACTCTCAATCCCCCTCCACGTATTCCCTATGTCCAGTTCCTTTCTATCACACCAAGTTTTTTGACTAATTTGCTGCACTTCATTGTTGTTGTTCGTTGGCGTTGGCGCCACTGATAGAGAGAAAGAAACAAAACCAAAAAGGAAAAAAAGAAAGAAAAAAAGCGAAACCGAAACTAAATAATTGCCAAATATTTACACAAGTTTTTCGAGTCGAGTGTTCATCTCATTATGGTTTATTTCTCACACTCTTTTTGTGTTGTTCATTATGAGGACTCAGAGGATGATAAAGATGATAAGGATGATGATGATGATGATGATTTTGGTAATGTTGGTTGTGTGAACCAGCAAAAGTTTCACGGACATGGTCATATTTAAGGTTTCGGTTTGGTTTGGTTTGGTTTTGTTTCATAATACCACGCAAAATGCCTCACTTTGAATTGGGGGCATATTAGGCCATATATAAAGTTCTTTTCGTCAAGTTTGTTGTCCAATTTAAGACGATATTTAGAGTATTTATAAAATTTGTATAAAAACATATCAAATCTACTAAACTATCCGCTAATTCTGACTGTTATATTCGTGTATAGTGGATGGATATTAAATTCCTCAACCTTCTTTTTAATAATAACAGAAATATATTTAACATCTAAAGATAAGTGATTACGACGGATCTTTTTAAGAATCTTAAGACTAAAAATCGAAGTTGAATTTCAGACAATTAAATATTTTAAAAACTGTATAATATTAACCTAATATAATGAGTGAAAGTGGTAAACTGAAGATAAACTAAGAATGCATATAGAAAAGTTGATAAAAATCAAGCGATTTACAGAGGTAATATAGAAATAGGAGTTAACCCATTTCAACTGAGCCCTTTTCAACTTAATTGTAACCTTCATAATACTCTTACATGAAAGTAGGTTTCAAATACATTTAGAATATAGTAATGGTTTAACGTAAGGACCAGTTATTTTTTGAGATTTTGGCAAAGACTTACGTAGTATAAGTCTAGAGCAAAAAGCGAACCATTTAAGTCGTCTTTTAAGTATTCTTATAATTATAATCATAACAATAAGTTAACAATTGAAGCCGCTTAATATAAAATATGTAATTATACCTATATACGAAATTTCCTCTCCATTTTAGTCGTATTTTTGGATTGAATTTTGGGCTTAAATATATCTCATCATTCTGATAGTTTCTTTTAACGAGGATAGCAAATATTCGGAGTTTTGAGATTTTTTGGGGTTATTAAAAAGCTTAAATGCTGGTTGCGGCTGTGGCTATGGCACTCATTAAGCTCTCGTCTCGAATTTAAAACAAAATCTCTTGAGGTGTGTCTCTCTCTTTCTCTTGATCTCTCTTCACTTGTATCTTTTGCACCGCCTCTTGGCCTTGATGTTGATGGCCTGGCCAAGCTATGGCAGGATAGAGGCTGTTTCTCAGATTGCTTTTGTTTGCTTTATCCTGGCTAATTTTTGCTACGAAATATGCTGCTTAAACATGGCCAATTTAAATTAGTGCTTAGGCCTGGCATTTTGCCCGAATTTTGCCTTTTACCATTTTGCGTGCCTGTTTTTAAGGGGCGGCGGGGTGCACCGGGGGCGGGTGTTTCACAGCAATTAAGTCAATTTAATAGAAGCGAGAGTCGAGCCAAATGAAAGTGCATTGCTCTGAATGCTCTAAACAGATTAAATCAACTATTCAAACCATGGCCAGAACTAGAACCAGGACGAGGGCAATCATTAAGGATTACGATTACGAAATGATGTGATGACAGACTAGGCCAAAAGGCAAAGCAAGAGCTTGTACTAGTGGTTGGTCGTTATATTGCAATGGGCAAATGATAAGTTTCCATTGGCTCATTAATCATGCAAAAGTTCGAAAGGACTTAATCCTTGAGCTTGGGCTTGGTTTTTGTGTATGCATAGAAAGAGAGTATACCAGTCAATTGATATACATACATATACATATACATAGGTATACGTATATATCTACTTTACTACTTTATATAAGTTCATTAATTAATTTTGACTTTGTTTTTATCAAAAACCTTTAAGTATTTAAGTAAACTAATTGTAAATTCTGATTAGATTAACTTTGATTATTATTGTTTTGCAAGAATAAATAGATAAAGGATGTAGATGCAAAATGGGGAAATTAAATTCCCAAAATCTGATATATATCGACTGTCTATATCTCTTTTTGGCACATAGTTTATTACTCTCAAAAAGAATCTTAGAGTTAGAAGTCATATAATTATATCGTGATGCATTAATTATTATTTATTATTTTATCTAAATGACTTGAAGAAAAAGTATAGGTTAGCCCAAAAATGACTTCAGATCATAACTTGTTCCTTCTAACTTTGCCCCAATAAGTATGCTAGTCATTTTTAAAGCAACAGAATTGAATTTGCTTTATTTGAAATTCTGAAAACTTATTTAAGAATTACAACAACAATTGTAAAAATTATAAATGTTTTTATTCTTTGTTAAATAATTTTTATAAAAATATTTATTTCAAGATCTAATTATAGCCGTAGAGTCTTGAAAGAAAGAAATACCCAATAACTACACCTTCCTCTACCTTTCACCTTTCTCACTATCAATATTTTCTATCTCAATACTCAATACTGATATAACCAATGCACTACAAAAAAAACGAATCTGACCTTTAGGCCTGTGAAATGCATTTTGTTATGAAATTACTGCTAAATGATGTTTGTAATCCCTATGATATCTTTAAAAATTTCGTAATTTCAAATGGTAAACTCTGATATTGAAAAGCTGTGGATGGAAAAGACAAACAGATTGAAAAGAACTAATGCAAAACCAGATTTAGGAACTAATAAAGTATAGAAAAATTAAAAAATGATTGCATGTTCCTGGTGTTAAGTTATATCAATTTGCCATCTTGACAGTTTTAGGGTTGAAGTTGGTGCAAAAAATTCATAGGAATGGAATTATGTTTTATCCATATTTGTTTTGGAATGCTTTGCATATTCCTTTGCTGCTTGTTATTTTTTTTTTTTTGTTTCTTCTTTTGCTGTTTGTTGTTTACTCCTTGTGGTTAGCATAAAAACACGCACACACACATACACATATACATGCACACACATATAGAGGACATTCCCTTTGTCTCTATGGCTCGTCCAAGTTGCTCTTTATATATTTTGTTTGGTTTGTTGCTTTTTTCGCATGAAAATACTGTAAATATTTTTAATTCTTTGGTAGAAAAACCCCCCCGAGGGGTTTATATGGCGAATGCGTTTCAGCAGTGGCAGCTTTTAAGCTAAAGCTATGAAAATAATTTGGTCCCTGAAATACTTGCGGCCTCAGCCAGTGCCTGTGGGTGGTAACTGAGAGCTGGAAGAGATGAGATGGATAGGGAACTTGGTCCTGGGCAATCGGAATGCTTTTTGTGGTCCACGACAACGACGAGGACAACGACGACAACGATGAATGCGATGACTGCGATGTTGCGTTGATTAAGCCAAAGGAACGAAACGCAACGTATAACAGGGGGCACATTGTTCTTGTTCCTTGTTTTTTTATTTTGCGTGTTCCTCCTGTTGCCGGCAACGACAACGATGATGACGATGACGACGACAACGACAACGACGGCGACGACGACGACAACAAACCACAAAGTGACGCTTGCAAGTGGATAATAACTGACGGAACTATGTGCATTTGTTTTATGCATCAGCGGCAAGTAATGAAACAACAACAAAAGTAAGCAGCAACCCAAAATGACAACGCACTGAACACTGAGGCCCGCGGGCCAGCTGCTGCGACGGCGGCAACAACAGCAACAACAACAAAGAAAAAACCAAAAAACATGCTCGGAAATTGCGTGCATTATAGATACTAAGAGGGAGAGACAGAGGGAGAGACAGAAAGAGAGAGAGTCAGGGGCAAAGTAAACTTAACTTTTTTTTTTGCCTTGCTCTATAGTTTTACTTGTTTTCTCTAGCCATTGCCAAGAAGTCACCAAAGTCAAGAACGGTTAGGGTGTAAAGACTTCTTTGCATTTTTGAGTACCAGCATGTAAACACACACACATACACACACAGACACAAATACACACACATAGTGAGCTTGAGATTTTAACCCTTATCCATGTTGAGCCAAGGCGCATCGCGACTGCTTTGTCATTGCCGCTGATTTAACTTAAGAAATGCATAACTGCATTTTACCCACATTTTCCACAGACTTCACATGCATTCACACACACACACCATACACTCACACACATACACACAAGCTCAAACCAGCAGCTACAGAACAAGGATTCTTGTCCCTACCATTTTAACCAAAAGTGCGCTCGTGCATGCAACTGTATGAGTGAACACATCTATCGACGCCTTCACAAATCGACTGTGGACTTCATTATTCGGAAAAATGGGCCACTAAAAATCAACAAAATATTGTTGTGATTTATTGATAAATTGGCCAAAAAAAAGGTTATATAAAATTTTTTAAATGTGCAAACTATAAAATCTTAGTTTTACATATTTAAACCAATTTTTAAGAAATAGTATTTGAAAAACATTTTAACTAGCTATTAGTAACAAGGACCAAATTCAATTTAAGTTTAATTTTAAAAAATTCTAGAGGAATTTGGTGGATTTCGTCAATTTTAGGTAGGACCTCTACTCGCTACGCCACCGAGCTGTCTAAAGTCTCCTCGCTATTTTACCTATAAGTCATCGAAGATATAGTCTTAAACGCGATTAATTAGGAAAATATAAAATAGTGCGACGAAACATTTCAAACAGCCTTAAAAGACGTGCTAATCTACAACATATCCAAAATTCATCCAAATCTTCTTGTTAAATTAGACAGTTTTGTTTCATTTCACAGAAAATAAAATTTATTACACATATAAATACCCAAAACCTTAAAAATTTTTAAATTTAGAGTCATAAATCGATCTTGCGACGAGAATAACGGTTGGTTTAAGTAATAATTATCGTGACTCAAAGTTTAATATTCAATTTTATATTTTATTTCTATATGCCAAATAGACCTTTTGAAAGTGAGAGTATATATGTAATTTCGATGAAAAAAATAAAATTAACTAGAATTTGGTTTATAAAACGAAGCTCAAAGTTAGTTTTTACAGGTTATGATACCTTTTACAAATGTAAAACGAATTTGGTAATAAATTTCCAACTGAATAGGGATTCCGAGAGAAGGAAAATAACACAATCTTCATTCGTTGAATTCAAAATATCAACTGATTTTTATTTACAAAAGTGTTGAACTCTTACAATTAGACTCTAGGCGTTATTTTTGTGTTATGTTTTTGTTTCGTTTTGTATATTTCTTGGTGCATCTGATTTGGTGAAGCCATTTCAGATGAGCACGATATTTAATCTTAAACACTAACCGATAAATAAAATCCATTAAAAAATGTTGGTTGAACTTGCCATAAATATCTTACTCATACATTTGATTAAGAAAAGGCTTAAACAAAGCAGCAAACCCCGAAAACAGATTCTTTCAAATGCAAAACTTTAAAAATATATTTTAAATTGATAGGCAGCCAATTATTTTTTTTTTTTAAATATTTCTTTTTAAAAATTCGATAGAAAGACTTTCTTTGCAAATAAAATTTGTTTATCTCAATTTCTATTTGCATTGCTAGATTGCAATTGGTTTGGCTTTGATTTGGCTCTGACTTCGATTGATGTTGGTCGATGGCCTCTGTGATTGGGGGAAGAAAAATGTTGCCTACTTTTTTGGGCCAGCTGCATTTTTATTTGATAGAAAACAAAATTAAATTGAATTACTATAGTAATCAAGAAAATGGTAAATTCCATTGAAAGAAATATTTCACCTAGACAAATTACTTTTCACCAAATTTAATTACAAGCACTTTACAAATTTCAAGATTGCAGGTTCTTTTTCATAATGAATGCAATTTTGTTGGACTGTAATTTAGTTTATTTATACCACAGTGCCATAGAGGAAGGACTGCTGCTCAAGACCTGAATTAAAGCCAACACACAAATTAGTTTTAACCAGGCATTGTCACGCTATGCTGCACCCCCATTGTGGTTGTTCTGCATCCACATTCATATTCTCTATATCGTCATCGTTCTCATCCCTTCCCTTCCTCTTGCTCTTAATGATGCTGCTATGCTATGCTATGCGATGGTTGGCGATTAAGTGCGGCGCCGTTTGTAAAAGGACTTTCTCGAGTTCCAGTCGCAGCTGGTTCCTGGGCCCCTTGTTGACATTTTGCAGTCTTTTCAGTAAAAAGTTTCATTGCTATCGCTAGTGAACAGCGCAGAGCAGACTCCGTTTATTTTTTCTTGCCATCTGCAAAATCTAGAGGCATACGCAGGTTTGGGACACGAAAAACCAGGTGACAGCTGTTTTCTAATCAGCCTCTAATTAATTTTCCTGCCAAAAACCTCTCCTCGCCGGGGCTGGGCCGTGTATATACATGGCATGCATGATTGATGATTGATAATTATGACGGATTCCAAAAACCGACTCTAGAGTCCACAACCCGTCAACACAAACACCCACACAGACACTCAAATACCCAAAACACCAACCAGTTTAACAAGTAACATATAAAACAACGAAATGCAACCGAAATTATCGGAAAGCAGCTACAAAATTTAACCCCCAAAAAGCACAAACACACACACACACACACACAGGCAACAAGAATTGCACATGCAGGCCAAAAACTGTAACTCAGTAATGTCTGAGTGTGTGTGTGTGTGTGTGTGTGTGAGATGCAACATGTGATACAGTGTCCCAGTTCTGGGCGTCTATTACTGTGTGTGCGTGTGTGGCTGTTATGCAACACAATGGCACACATAGCGACCAAGCGGGAGGCATTGTAATTGAGTGAGACTACCACAAAAAAAAAAACGAATTGTAAGCCGACAAAAAAACTACACACAGACACACACACACACACAAAATAGACTCAAAAGTTTCACTCAATTTTTTTGTAGGAGCTTTGGAGCCTGCATTAGCTTAAAGCTCTTCTATAACACAAAGCTTAAAACATAGATAATATTTTTTATAGCAAAAGCTCTTAACATCATAACGGTAACAGTGACAATAACTAAAGCTTATTTTAAAACACATGGCTGTAGTTTCTAGTTCTTTAAAAAGGGGGAAACACATACTCAAATTTTGTAATCAGTTTGTTTTTTGTGCTTTGTATGTACTTACATTTCGTTAGGTATTCTAAATTTGAAATATAACGAAACAAAATACAATACATCAGGGCATTAGATAGAGTTAAAAAGGTAACGTCAAGAAAAACGTAAAACGTTCATAAAGAAATCTGTTTTCATTGTCAATTTGAGTTTTGAATGTATATTTACAATGTCAAAGCACAACAAAAATATATGTAGAAGGATAATAACATTGATGCGCGTTTTATATTACTTATATATATATAGCCTAAAACTTGTTCCATTTAAAAAAATACATTTTATATATATATAGACTTAAAGACTAAGGGATAAGACGCAGGGCAAGCATGGATAACTTAGGTTTTAACCGAAGGTTAAAGGTGGATCTTTGGGTTAAGCATTTGTTTGGACAGACTATTTAATAAGTAACTTTCATTTCACTTACCCATATCATCGATAATGGGAGCCATGCGCAATGTAACGCCTATTAGCATCAGGCACATGAGCAACAATAGGCAGGCAGTTGCAATTATTGTCCAGCGTGCACGCTGGGAGAGATCTTGTGGATCCATTACCTAATAAAAAAAAACCATACAAAAATTAATTTAGAATAATAAGTAAAGAAACTTTAAAATTTAAAACAAACCTTGACAGTTTCAGAATCCAAATCGTGTACAAGAATTTTGGGTTTTTTGTGACGATGACGTTTTTTGTGTCGATGCCTTAATTTGAAGAAACAAAATGAGAAAATTAATGATAAATTTAAATTGAATAAAAGTAATTATAGCGAAATTAATTATAGCCCTCTTGATGCTTTAAAGATAACTTGCCTTGAGGTTATGATAAACAATTATAATAGACATACACGAGACGTGGACCTACTATTAAACGCGAACCCTTGTCAAAATATTTGCCACCTGCTCTCAAAATGACCTGGGGATTGTAGGCGTATGAAAACGCAAAGATAATAAAAACTAAAAGTTATAATGGGATGAGGTGAGCTATGCTGGATGAGTATTCCCAGTAAGTATTACATGTCAAAGAAGGTCATAAAGACTCAGAAAGAGAGCCTAAGTGATTATAATTGGTAGTCTTTCTAGATGGATCAGTAAATAAAAACTTTCGCAGACTGTTATATTGAAGACTTTTAGCAAACCATTGTTTCTGCTTAAATTAAAGCAGAATTTTATTAATTTAGAGCCTACTAGAGACTCTAGTAGGAGTCTAAAGAAGAGTATTAAGAGAAAGTATAGCTTAAATCATTGTTCCAGAGTTAAATAAAAAGGAACTTCTATATTCTGGATCACTTTACTCCATATATAATGGACTTGACTTCAGCAGTTCATCTCAAACTGTTTCAATCTTCAACTCTTTTTATGGTATTTAACTAAAAAATGTTAACCTCTAATACAAAGACAAAAGGAAATTTCTAAAGCATGTAAATTTCCAATTATTGGCATTAGGTAGACTTAATACTCAAAATGAAAAAAACAAACGCACAATCCTTACATTAATATAGCTATGTAGTTTGGTTTTTAATTATTGGTTTCTTTGGCTCATCACTTAATAACGTCAAGATCTCATTAATTAAACTTACAACTGTTTATTATTTTAGTAGTTTTACAATTTATATTAAGCATACGCACTGTTGTCGTTATACTTTCCAATGCTTTACCACATTGCCTAAAAAAACCTTCTACATACTTAATTAATACATTTGGTTTCTTTTTTCAAGTTTTGAAATGCATTTTATGCTTAGAACAGAGGTGCAAAAAAATTTTTCAAAAATCAAATCGCTACAGAAAAAAGTATGAGGAATGAAAAGAATATGTTCTCCATTCTCATTATACGAATATCTCCACAAATGATATATAATGGAGGTAAATATGTTGGACAATATATAAATTTCTGCCATAATTTCTATTTAGATCAATTTTTCAAGAACTATGTACATTGATTTGGTTTAATCTAGGTTCTCAAAAAAGTCGATTACAAGATTTATTTGTGAAATTGTGAAAAAAATGTGCTTAGTCTGAATCTTTTACCTAAATTTTAACTGAAAACTTTTTGCATTCCAATGCTCACTATAAACCTAGGTGGGTCAATCAATCGGCAATCAACTTAAATTGAATTGAGATTATTTTCAAGTTTCATTGATGTTGTAAAAAATTTGTTAAACAAATTTTTGAAAACAAACAGTAAGTGAATTTCAAAACAAAAATGTATAAAAACAAAAAATATAGAAAAAAGATTCAAAGTGAAAAATAATGAAAACAAATAGTACAGCTTTCCTTTAAGGTTAAATTTATCCTTATTTGTTGGGCATAGCATTATTTATATATTTAAAGCAACTGAAGAACAAAATAAATTAAACATATATCTAAAGCATTTCTCCCTTATGAATAGGAATAGTAAATTTTTAGCGAAAGGTTTACCAAATACTTGCCGCAATACAGTTTGCTAGAAAATTTAGTTTTGCCATTTAAATAATATATATAAATATATTTACTCTGGACTATTCCAGCTAGAATATCAAAGTAATTACCAGCATTAGTCAAATGACAATGCCAGCGTCAACAACACCGCCCTCGGCTCCCCCGGAATGCCCTGCACCTATACCATTTACTTTCAGATACATTGTATACATATGTCAGAGGAGTCTGACGCTTGCAACAGCAGCTTAAACATATTTGCTCTATTTCCGTTTGGGTTTTGCAAAACTTCCGCATTACAAAGCTGCCGCAATTTCCCCTTCAACTTCAAACAGGCAACCTCCCAGAAGCATCACTCCTGTTGCCCCTGCCCCTCCCACCTCATGAGCTCGTTTTTGCAACGGAAGTGCCTTCTGGCGGTGGAGAAGGAAAAAAAGAAAAACGAAACCAAAACGAAACAGAATTGAGAGCGCAAAACCAGGTGGATATAAACCATCACCAACACCACAATGATGACGACTATCAGATGGGTAGGTAAGGTAGCTAGTTTTGGGGTTTTGGGTACTACACATAGTCAATGCCATTGTTGTTGTTGTTGCTTCTGTGTATCCCGGCGGCCCTTTTGTCCTCTCCATCTCCCTGTCTCTCTCTCCCCCACTCTCTTTTCACCCATCTACCTTTCACGCTTCGCACACAAAGCTTGTCAATCAATTTTTGTCTGCTCACCGTCCACCGTTGTGGACATCGTCTCGCGTTCTCTGGGGAATTGTCGGGGCAGGCATTAAACCATATTCGGCAATCGCTTTACAACTGGACATTTATTAGTGCAGCTCCCAAGGCCACGTTCAGGCCGTGTGGGGCATGGCAGTTCTTTGTTGTTCAGCCATCCATCTCTATCCTAACCCGAGCTCAACCCACCCCTCCTCCCCCAAAAATGAGCAATTATTTATAAGCTTTCTGATCATTTCTCAAACACGGTGGACACAATTTGAATTCGTATAAATTCACTGTCAAACCAGTTCTAACCTCTGACCTGTGGCCAGTTTGTGGCCAAAAGTTATTAAATATTCATACCCCAAAAAAGGGCCAACCAAAATTTAAGCAACAAACCCCTAATCGAACGCATAATACGAAATGAAACCATACAGACAAGGACTATTTACATATGTTTTGTGGTTAATCACCTAATTATTGGTTACCCAAAACTTTTGTCTCTTAAAGAAGGAAATATTTGTATCAGAAAAGCTACAAATGCTTGTGCCTCTAGGAAAATTGTTAATAACATTTGAATTCTTCTTTATAGTGGCTATAAAAGAGACAGAAAGGTTTTAGAGCTTTGTAGATATAAATACGGACTATAAAGAAAATTGTTAATTAAATTGTGTAGTCTAAGGGTCAAGTTTCCAGAAAGCTTTTGGAAAGTGTGATTGTTTCGGTTGTTCTAGGCTAGCGCAAAGGATCGTAATCCATAAATATAGAAAAGTCTAAAGAATATAAATTTGTAGAACAGATTTTTCAACATTTTCTTTCACCTAAAGTGAAAAAACTTCTGTGTATACATAAATATCTAATTGTCAATTTCAAATTATATTAATTTGCTATGGAAAATAAGTAGATAAGGCTATAAAGACAAGTGAAAGAAATAAGGAAAATTTATATGAGAGGGTGTAGAAAATGAGACCATATCGAAAACAGAGATCTTTAGCTTAGAGATAATTATTCTAGTTTCGATTATTTTTCAGGTATTCATCAACTACATCTAGTAGAAATAATTCAAGCAGTATAAAAACTATTTGGTACCGGGCAGAAATCCTTTAACTTAGGCCCTATTGTTTATTATTTAGCTATAAATTTACTTGAATGTCAAATATGGAATCCTTGAAGAGTTCATGGTTTTGGAATAAAAAGTCCACAATGTCTGTCGTTCTAAGCCACTGGGAATAACCATAAGTAACTTAACTTTTAGTCGAAGGATTATACAAGTTCTTATAAATAAACTAATTAACCGAAATAGCTTTGAAATGTTACTTTGTGATAAAGTAATTAACGAAATAGCATTTAATCAACTTTCATAGATTGCTTAGAGATGATTTGCCAGTTTCTTTAAGCCCCTAAAGTGTATTTTTTGTTCTATCCACTGTGCCATTGTGCTTACCGATGCTTGCGTCGATGCCGCTGATGACCACCCGGGACCATTTGCTCAAGGTCGTCGATTTTATCAGCATCTGTATCCATATCCATGTCCAGTTGCAGGTCACACGGTGAGTCCTCGCCATAGGGGCATTGTCTGTGTGTGTGTGTAGAGGAGGGTGTGGAGGGGGGAGAGACAATAATAAATGACATTAGCTGACAACAGGCGAATGGGTAATGGAGATTGGGAGATTGGAAATCAACTTACATGGCTTGTGCATTGGTGGCAGTGGTGGACGTTGTTGTGGCCAGACCAAGCACATGAACATAATGCTGCAGACCACTGGGTGTGGGATAGACCAAGGCAGGATCCGAACAGCGATGATGACGCTCTAATAATTGGTTAAGAGATTAGTTCAAGGTTATCCCCACTCCAACCCCCAAACGCTTTGACTTACTATACTTCCGTTTGCGTCGTCTATACTCATCATCACTGCCTGTGGTGCTCTGGGCCTGAGTTGAGGCCACAGCGGCTGTGCTTGGTAGTGTGGGTTTAGATTTAGCTGTGGTGCAACAACCCGTTGGCATTGCCACACTGGATCCCGTCGAAGTGGAGGCCATGCGTTTCAGTTTCTCCTGATCCACCCTGCTCACTCGACGTACTCCCTCGTCTTCTATGGCAATAACGACAGCATTATCTGAACCACGACCAGCCAGTAAACTGGTGCTTCTAGATTTGAAACGCTCCTGGTCCCTGGACACTCCACCTGACGCCAACGGGGCATTTCCTGGTGCTCCTCCCGTTGCTGTGGGTGTGTTTGCATAGCTTGGCAGGGCGTGCAACGATTGAGAATCGCTCTGGGCTAGAACTGTGCTCACTGTCACATTGGCACTGTCCTCGGAGGTGTTTTGGCGCGAGAAATAACGGAAATCACCAACCGTCCCGCTGGTATAGGTATCTGTACAGGACACCTGTTTGGGTAGCAAACGCTTACGTTGAACGTTTATGGGGGCAGGCAAAGTTTCAATATCAATGGCCACATGTCCGCTTGGAGGCGGACCTGGGGCTCTCGCCAGACTGGAGGGAACCTGCATATGATGGAGGCGCTAAAATGAAACAGAATTAATAATGATATTCCATAAAACACAAGAGGGAAACTAGAGTCTAATTTGCCCCCTAAAGTATGCAAAAAAGTGTAAAAAACGGTTTATAAACCAAATACGCAATGAAATGCACTCCTCTACTATCTATTGCATACTTAAGGGGGCAATTTACCTCCATTTCAATTCCCAGAAAACCATTCACTCACCGCTTGCTGGGGCGTTGGTAATGGAAACGAGCGCACCACATGCCTGGGAAAAATGGGACTACACTGGGCACTAATGGACTTGGCCTCCAGAATGCGCAATCGTTTGGCCAAACGGGCACGCTCTCTCATATCCGTATCACCGGATGAGACGGCAATTATTTCGGCACCACCAAAGCTGACAGTGCAACGGGAACTGGAATAGGAGAGGCTCTCGATGCTGCCGCGCAACGATGTGGTCAGACTATCATCGGCCAAGGTGGAACTATGAACGGCGGTGCCCCCACCACCACCACCGCCCCTAGTGACCACCGTGGCTGTGGCCAACGAGGTGGAAGTATTGTCATAACCGGCTGAGGGAGGCATTAAGTCCGATTCGCCGTTGGTCGTTGTTATGGAATGTTTGGCCGGTTGCCGGCCTTCCGCCTCCCCATCCCTATTGCCTTCTTCATCATCGTCATCGGAGGAGGAGTTGCGCTCCAAATCAGTTTGGGCTGGCGTATGCGTTTGGGCCTGAACGAGGAGACTGTGACTGTGTCTCACCTGTCGTGGATTCTGTGTGCCCGAGGAGTTGCTTAATGTACTGGCCACACTATCTTCGGGTGGTTCCAAATGCTGGACCACTTGACCCGTTAAAGTCACTTCAGTTACTTCCAACCGATTGGCTGGGGCAGTCTTAGCTTGGCTTGTTGCTTTTTGTGATTCCTCCTCGCCTTGGGATGGCGGTGTCTCCTCCCTACTGCCGCGTCGTGTGCCAAAGAGTTTGCGTGGCAATAGAATGCGACCAATCGACTTGCGTTTCTTGGCCCTCTTGGCTCGCTTATGCTCTTCATAGTCACGTTTCAGGACCTGCATTTTATGCTCCACCAGTGAACTGAAGACAGCCTCATAGGTGAGAGCACGCTGCAGATCGAGCAATATGTCATTGGTGGACACGGCCTTGTCCAGCTTGGTGGTCAGCAGATGCAGTGACTCCCGCCCACTTCCACCTCCACTCCCGCTGCCACTAGGTCCTTCGCTGCCGCTGGCACTGCCGCCGCCGCCGCCTCCGCCACTGTTGCTATCGTCCGCATCCGCCATTCTGTTGTTGGGTGGTGGTGCGCTGATGAATTGTGTGCTCAAAGTAGTCGAGGCGTTTGTTTTTGTTTACGACTATTTGCATTATCCTCGCTGACACGTTGATCGGTTTGTCCTCGAGCTATAATACTGTTGTCCCCTGCCGGCCCTCGTCATGTGGATGCGATGGCTGCTAGGCTTAGGCACATCACTGTCAACACTGCCAGTTTCATCGATTTTCGCATCTTGTTGTTCCAGTTGTTGCTCTAGTTTCGGTTTCAGTTCTATATCAGGTTTCAGTTACGCTTCTTTTTTGTCCCCTTCACTCAATTGGCTGCTTCAAGTGGTGCTTAAAGGCAAATGGCGCAGCTGCTACAAAAGAAAAGAGTGCAACAGAAAAAAAAGAAGATGATGAACACAAAAAAAAACCGAATAGATAGCAAAACATTAGACTTAACAATTCGCCAGCTATCCCCACCCTTAAACCCTCTTTCACTTGTCAAGGCCATAGAACAGACGCATCCGTTGCATGAGGGAAATACAGAAAGAGAAAAGGGGACATACACATTGAAAGACAAGGACAGGACAGTTCGCCAATAGTTTTGTTCACTTTTCTGATTTCGATTCAGTTTCGGATTCGCTTTCGCGCCTCCAAACATTATTCATGAATGCAACAGGAGCAGAAGCAAAAGCAGCAGTTTCCTACTTGTTGCATGGAGATTCGCACATTCACACACAAGTGCATACAAGTGCGGGAGTGTGGAGTGGGTGCCAGGACATAAAATGACATCAGTGCTGGCAAGGGCAGCCTTTTTTTTCTCTTTGCATATGCTGTTAAGCCCTCTTATGCTGTGAATCCTTCCAGTACCATTGTTTATGTGAGTAAGTCATTGACAATAATTATTGGTATGAGATTATTGGTATGAGAACACTAAAATGATTTAATACAACATATAGCTTAACCAAGAATTCAGATTGTTGTTTCATAATGTTTTGTCTCTTAATAAGCACCTAAACATCAACTATAACATATTTTCTTTTTCTAGACTTTGAGTTTAAATTAATGGTGACTACAAGTAGGTTATGTAAATTCGATTCAAATTTTTAATTATCTCCTGAACTAAATTTGTTTAGCAGTCTTTGCTTTCTTTAAAATATGTCGTCCTAAAAATGTAATTATAATAAAGTCTTTTAGCACAATAATTACTCCTATTCTTGTACAATAGAAATTAATCTATAGATACTAAAATTATTAATTCCATGGAGTATCCAGTGAAGAAAAGCTTTTTTCACTACAAATGTATAAGGAAGTTATCTTAGAATCAAATCAATGGAATGTTTTCTATATTACTGACAAATTTTGCCTTATGTCAGGGAATATTTTGTGATAATTAAACTAGGGTTCAAATACTTGATTTAGTATGCAGCCAATTAAAAAAAAAAAATTACTTAATTTAAGTTAGACCTTACTAAAGAGTAAAAGTTGAATAATTTTGATATTATATCAAAGCTAATACAAAAAGGTGATTAAGTTTCCCTCAAAGCTTGTTAAAGGAATCCAAATTTTATCATTAGCAGACTTTGTTAAGGAACTTCAGAACTGCAATGGCCATACTATGTATATCTATAACGCTAAAACAAGTTGTGAATTGCAAATAAATAAAATTTTTGCTTGACAATGCTTACTAAACCAGAGCCTACTTTTTGTGGTTGCCCTTAGCTTGAAAACCGCTAATTATTTTTTTAGTTTTTGATTTTATCAAGCCAAGCTGGCCAACACTGACCGAACGACCACCCTACGACTGAATGACTGAGTGAAAAGGTAGCGTGGGAGTCAGAGCTGAGTGTGTCTGTGTGTATGTGTGTGCCCTGGGCCATTGGGCGTATGCCAGCGACAGGTCTCCCCATGGCCGTTGCGCTTTCTACGGTTCTTTCTCATCGTTTTCTTTTTTTTTCTGTCTGTCTCTCTCCCACACACACTTTTCTGTTGCTGCTGTTCCATCAAATAAAAACACATAATGGAAATGGATATTGTTTTCATTTCCGCAGCCAAAGCAACAACAGCAACAGCAATCGCAGTCATGTTCATGCATGTCGGCGGCATTTGTGTTGCAAAAATGGCACAAAAGGGTCACAACAATAAGAGTCAGGCAGCCATCATCTACAGCATTACGAATCGCAGCAGCAGAAGCAGCAAATGATTAAATGCAAATTTCTTCATTTATTTTGTTTTTAGAGTAAAAATATACATAAAACATGCTTTGGGCGGGTTAGTCAAACGATGATTTAGTTTTTGGTACACATAATGCAGCCATGTGGCATGTTGCGCTAATTAAACGAGAAAAATGGAAAAAGTTCTATGCATAAATTTCAGTTAAATACTTAAAAAGGCTTGTAAAGAAGAAAGCTAAAGAAAAGTTTATACACAATAAGTCAATTATCGACTTATCGACTAAGAGTTACCCTATAATAATAGGAAAGATTCATATACCTATCGAACAGGATACTATTACTCAACCTGATGTTGAATAGTTTTCATTACCATTTTAAGCTAACTTTAGTTTACGATCAAGAGATATACCCCTTTCTACCCTGTGAAAACTGAGACAAAAAAGTTAAAGAAACCAACGCCTAAGCGTATGCAACGAATTTTCATTTTTGTTGAGGTTTTTTTCTACGTTTTTTTCCTCTTTCTTCTCTTGTGTGTATGGTCCTAAGCATCTTATCTTTTACTCCAAACACAATATCAAACCAAGCCAAGCGTGCAAACAATCTAGGCAATGAAAAAGAGTAGAAAAGTAAGAAAAGAAAACAGATGATGATGAAGGGAGCGCAAGACAAAGAGAGATGAAGAGAGGGAGAGAGAGAGAGAGAAACACAAGGTAAAAATGGCGCGGGTGGACGTTAGAGAGACGTACGCATAAATCCAAACAAAAACCACATGCCTTAACTCGGCACACAAGTAAAAGTAGTTGTAGGGGGCAATATACCAGGCAACGGGACAGAGGGACAAAGTGGTGGCTGTGTGTGTGTGGGTAAGTGTGTCTCTGTAGCCACCAGGCCAAAAATAAATCATTCCGAGGACATAAAGAGAAGCCAGGCAAAAATTATAACTGTTGCTGCTAAGCACTTGCCACAAATGTAAATAACTCCTAACAGCGGCAACAGCTGTTGACTGAGCCGCGCTCAACAGTTGTGCAGAAGCAGCGCAGTTAACTGCAGCAGCGAGAGCAACAACAAGCATGCGAGTAAAAAAGAGAGAGAGAGCAAAGAAGCTGCGCAGTAGCAGCACCATTAACATACTGTTAAATGCTTGTTGCTCACCGCTCTGCTATTCTAACATTTGTATGCATGTGAGGGGCCCTGTTTATGTATGTACGAGTATATCTATGTATTTCTCTTTTGTTGTTGTTTTTTGTTTTTTTTTTTCGGTTGACAGTTTTTTCATTAAATTTATATGATTGTATTTTGAGGTACAGGAACGATGCCTTGAAACTTTCAGGTCTTTTATGTTTTTGTTGCTATTATTGTTATTGCTGTTGCTTTTGTTGGTGAGCAAGCATCAACAATGCTTAATTAGAGCTCTACATAAATTTTAGATGGGCATATTGATGCTCTAAAGATCAACATGAAATGAAATTCGTAAATCACACATACAAATAGGCAAAATTTCAACCTTGAACTCGTCACTCATTGCGTATACGCAATAATGCAGATTCTGTCACAGAATTGTCATGTGACACTGAAACATTATTATTGGAGTTGAATTTTAAACAACATCGACATATCTTGCATATTTATTTAATAAACTTGCCGTTGAAGTTCAAAACCAAGTCTAAAATCACAAAGTTTTTCATAATATTTATATTTATATATTGACATTTTTATTAAACAGAAACTGCATCTAGAGATTGAATCTAAATATAGTTTAAACATCCTTAATAATTCGTAAGACACTATGACTCTTAATGTTTTACCAATTTAATTTCCAAAAAAGCCTTTAAACTTTTACTTTGTTCAACTAATATGTATATACATATCTACATATATTTCCAAACTTCGATAATGATGTGAAACTTTTTAGATTTAAGTTTCATTTTTGCAAATGAAATAAACAATTAGAAGCTAGAATCTCCAAATCAATAACAATATATAGTTCCCCCTGAAATTAAGATTTCTATGTTTATTTTTGAAAACTTTTTTAACCAGTTCAACAAAAAAAATCTTATAAAATATAAAGAACTTAGTCTCAAGATCTTGATTAAAAACCTTTATAACAAGTACAAGCAAATAATAGATACAAGTTTCTCCCTATCTGGATGTCTTGAAAACAATTCAAATATGTATTCAAAAAGCACTGTAAAATATCCCATGTCCAAGGTGTGAATCCTACACTATAGCTTTAGGAATAGGACTTGCTTAGGAACTGGCAAAGAACTCTTTGAAAAAAAGACTCGATGAGCTTAAGTTAAGGTTAGCTTTTTGGTTTTATATGCTTAATGTGTGCACTCTTTAAAGGTATTTCAAATTTTCCCCCTTTTTAATGAATTTTAAGTAATTCGATTGAACAAAGTCATTTACTTTATAGTGAAAGATATTATTAATGTGTTTTTACTAACAAAATCGTTGACCAGTGTTTTGTTGTCACTAAAGAAAGCCAAAAGTTATTATTATCAAAATGACTTTGGTTTTAATATGCTTTTGTGTTTCTTGGAAAAGCTGTTAACTTTATTTGTATATAATTTACCACATTGGGGAATTTACGTTTGCTTTGTTTGCTATATCAAAATTTTATAGTTCGCTTGTGATTTCATTTTTCGTAAGATTTGCAACTGCATAAAAAAGTACCTCTACTGTGCGGTACCCTTGGTCGTATACGTGATTATTAAGCTTATTACACAGACGCCGTGTTGGCCCAGTTCAGTTTAGTTCAGTCTGGCCAATTTTTTTTTGTTTGGCCCCTCCACCACTATATGACCTGAACACATAAATAATTGTTAATAATTTCACAATGCAATTACCAGCTCAAATCAAGAATGGAATAGTAAATGCAAAATGCTCAGTTGTTGTTGGTGGATTCGGAGTTTGGCAACTCTGCCGCTCTCTCTGTACTCCATTCAGGGCCAGATGGTTTGTTACTGGCAGATTTTTGTTGCTTAAATTTAATCAACTTTATGCCGATGCTCTTTCTCTTGCTCTCAGTTGGGTATTCAATTATTGACGCCTCTTTTCGCAGTTGACGCCGGCCTTCACACAGGACGCAGGACTTGCCAAATGCAGCGCAAAGAAAAAAAATAAAAATAAAAGAAGAAAACAACAACATAAAAGGCAGAGCCAAATAAAACATGCAGATGGCTTAAAACACATGACACCCGACAACCGACAAGCGAAACAAGAGCGAGCCCCAGTAAAGTGAAGGAGACTAGCCAAAAACCAAAATAGTAAAAGGAAAACAAGAATAAAATGGAAAATAGCAAAAAAGAAAAACTAAGGCTGGGAAAAGGCAAGCAAAATAGAACAGAAAAGAGAAAACGGGTTTTTTGTACCCTGCCAGCAACAGAACGACCTTTGAAATTAGAGTTCTGAGATGCGCTACGTAAAGTTCGTCTATATATATATATATGTGTGTGTTTGTGTGTATGTGAACTACAACAACACACATTCAAATGAGTCCTTGGCCGCAACGAGCTCTGCAGCAGCAGCAGCAACAAAAAAAAAAGAAAAGTTCAGGTCCCCTTCTCAGCTCGACCTCAGTAACATCAGCGTGTCAGATAATTAGTGAAAACTGTCTGTGAAGAAGCGTCTGTCGCCAGGTCCAAAGGTCCACATCCCCATACACACACACACACATACACAACCACACACAGACATGCACAACATGTCCATGTCCAGAGCAGTCGGAGCAATGTCATGCCATGTAAACCCAAAACCAACATCAAATAACACCATGGGATTGAATGTAATAGACTAAATCCCCAGGATTTATTGGAAAGTAGTAACCAGAAATAAAGTGAGCGAAAAATTTGTAAAATTCTCTTTCCCTTTAAAATTTGTAAACTTCGATTAGATAATTGAATCCAAAAACGATAGTAACAAGATTTAAGTTGATTGTGTCATAGGCTTGGTAATAATTCCCTTAATCGATTCACTTTAATACCATTACCTTTTTACTTTATTAAATCTGTCAATTAAGTAAAGTACTTGCTAAAGTTGTGGGATATAATAAGTATACAAATATAGTGTAAGTATCTACTCTCATACAATTTCTGCGAAGGAAAAAGTCTACCAAAGCGAAGCGTCCTCAATAATATTCAATTCACAAAACATTCTTTCTTAATTTAAGCATACCGTTTAGGTTTCAATCAAAATTGGTTCTTTTTTTTTAGCTAGGAAATCAACCTAAAAACTTTACTAAATCAGCAAAAGTATCAAATTGAAAATTGATCTTAACTAGCAAAAGAGTCGATTAAATCTCAAAGTCTATTTTTACTTTCTTTTAAATAAGTTTTCAACCAATGGAAACATTTATTGTACTTAATTTTTTGTGAAATATTAAAAAATATGAGTATTTTATAGTCTCGAAGCACTACTTATATAAGGTTTGTTAAAATGAATTAAAAACCTAATCAAATAGAGAGGAAAATCTAATTAATTTAAAATAGTTTTTTTTTATTTATTTATACTATACGTTAAAGTCTTGAATCTATCCTTAGTCATATGCATATCATATGAAAAAAATGTCATATATATCATAGGTCATATGAAATAGTTTAATAGTTGATAGTTAAACTATTTTTTGTGCTACAACATTATTATATATCTCTGATTAAAGTCTTAAAATAAAATAAATAATTTGTCTTGTATTTTACATTCTGAAGACTAAAAGGCATAACTTTACCGCATTTTCATATAACTTAAAATTCGCACGAGGAAAACAACTCAACTGCGGTAAAATATATAATTATTTTAAACGTTATCTATTAAATTCTTGACAAGATTAGCACTAAGCACTATTGTTTCAATAATAAATCAGTTCGGGTCTAATTTTTAAGTTAAATTCTACTTTATGACATCAGTTTTTAACAATTTCTGCCCATGGTGCAGCTTTGTCTCTGGCCAGATGAATCGCCTGAAATGCAGGTTGACAGTTTTATGACATACACGAATACACACACACAGACACACACCGAAAGAGAGTGAAAGAGAGAGAAAGAGAAAGAGGGACAGAGGTATGTCTTTATGGGTATATGCAGTTGTTACAGTTACAGTTGAGCTGACATGCTATCTGATGTTCTTCATGTTACTCATGATGCGGCTTTCTGATGCTGATGCTGATGCTGATTCTGATGCTGGTCTTCTTTTCAACCATCTTTTGCATATCGATGAAAGAGAGATCAAACCAAAAGGATGAGAAAGAGGAGAGAGAGTGTGTGTAAGAATGACAAGGCAACATCAACAACATGTGTCCCCTGTCTGCCTTGAACTTCTTTGCTGGCCCAAGCCAATTAGGATTTTCGTTTCTCTCCATCAACTCTCTAAAATGGACCACACTGACATTGGTCAATTCCATTAGCTGAGCGCTGAAACAATAGTTCTTACACATTCTTCTGCCCTTGGAATGCAACACGGTGTTTTCTGTGTTCTTCTTTTGTTTATTTACCTAGAGACTATGCCATGTATTTATAGACCTTTCAGAGTCACATCAGCGGAGCTGTTGCTGATTGTCCCTCCATCGACCAGCCCCCCTCCCTGTCACCACAGTTTCTTGTGTTCCTCATTCTCGCCCACGTTTCATACAGCAAATCAAACTATCAAATGGGCTTTACTTTTTCTTCCATTTCGTCTGTGTTTGGCCTGTGCGTTGATATAAACATGGCAATTCGACTAAATATTTACACGTCGTTTCATTTCATTCCTTTCATTTTTGGGCTATTTTGTTTTGTTTGCCGCTTTGATTTTATGAATGGACGCCATTGTCTAACAACAACAATAACAAGAACAACAACAATAATAGCCACAGCAGTAGCAGCTAATAAAAACCAAAAGCAAAGCAATTTAATGCCAACAACTTTTCCAAGTAATTTTTTTTTGTTGATATTTTTCCAGCTTTTGGATATTGCGTATACGCATAGTTTTGGTTTAACCCTGACAAAACCAAAAACAACATCACCCAAAAAAAGAGGGAGTGGAAGAGGAAGACATGAAGTGTGTGAGTCAGGTCAAGAGAAAAACGAGAGAGAGAGAGAGGGAGGGAGAGGGAAAGAGACAAAATGTGGGGCAACGAGAAGTTGTTTTGCCCCAAATGAAGTGCCATTTCGAAACATTTGAGAAAGTGCAAATAAGTTTTCAACCATAATAATAACAAATGACATTCTAATTGTTCAAATGGTTTATTTTAAATATATTTAGTTTTAAGTCATGTGGGTATAAAATATCAAAGAACAGAATGTAATAATATTTTAGTATCACTTACTAATCTAGGGATTCTTTTCGATTGTATAGACGAAATATGCTTTTCAAAAACTCAGAAGTTCAAGAGACTTTATATAGAATAAATCAATCAATAATAATAAATCAGATTAAATAAGTTTATTTTAATGCAATAAACTAATTGTAAAAAAAAAGGTAATACTAAAAATATTTGTTTGAATTTTTATAGCTATTGTTATTATTATTATTGAATGGAAAAATTAATGATTATTATTATTGATTTATTGAATGGAGAAATAAATTATTATTATTACTGATTTATTTTTCCATTCAAAATAAACTATTTTATAGTGCTGAAAGAATTATAGCTCGATTTGTTAGAAATAAGATAGAATTATTCATCATTTGGTGCAAACTATAAAAATTTTGGAAAAAATTTCGCGCTGAATTTTTCTTTTATTTATACCATGAACCACGCTAAATATTTTTGCGGGGAAAAACACTCTAGCACTTTAGTAAGTGTCTAAGTTGCGAGATTTTTAAAATTGATTTCATGTCTGCTAAACATTTTTACATTCTTTCTATATACTAATAAAATAACCTTATGCCTCTACATATCGCTTATTTACTAGATGGCAAACAAAAGGTAAAAAGAGAGATTTTACCGAAAATGCTGTTAAAGATTTCAATAAATTTACAGATTACAATTGGCATTAAATTCTTTCATCCATATTTAAATATAAAATTATTTCTTCAAAAATAAAAGGTCAAAAGTAGATAAACTCTTATTACCCTAATTAAACGAAAAGCAAATTCACACACAAAGTATATAGGGTATATGTAGCTGAGTTTCTCTTTGTTAAATATAGAGTATTTAAACGTAGGTAAACAATTTAGGATGCATATATTAATAAATTTTCTTTGAAATTCATTGCTTTTAAATTACGTTAAACGTAAATTAACAATTAATTGCCCAAAAAACACCCATTTGTCAGGGGCCGGGATAATGGCAATTCACTGATTTTCATTTCCTGTCGTCCATTTGGTCCATTTGGACGGTCGGTCGTTGGGTCTGTTATTCTTCTTTCGATTTGCGCTTTCACTTTTGCTTCCTCACTCTTCTTCTTCTTCTTCTACTTCTGCTTGCAATATTTATTTTGGTTGTTTAAAGTTTGCCTCGATTATTGGAATTGTATTATTGGATGTTGGTGTTGGTAATGGCGCCACATTTGTTCACGCTCCCAAAACCCCAAAGTGTGGCACGTTTGGCGAACGCGAAATGGGGGAAAGAGAGACAGAGAGAGAGAGAGAGAGCGAGAGGTTAAGCATGGGGCACTCAAATGACAATCGATTTGTGAACGCACAGAACGTAAATTCTATATATATATATGTATGTATATATCGAGTATATAGTGGTAAGGGTAAGTATATACAGATATACAAATCAAATATGCATTACACAATTGGCCACTGCCAACTGAATGGTCAGACCTTGGCCCCGGGACCGGAGTTCGAATGAAAAAGTTGTTGTGGACCCCGCCAATGTTCCAGCAAGAAAACTTTTTGTACTACAAATTTTCTCTTTCTCTATGTATGTGTGTGTGTATGTGTGTGCCTCCCTTCTCTTTTACACTTTTTAACACTTGTAATTTTAATGGTTGCCCAGGCTTTTAGACTTGACTAGGCAGCAGCAACACCAACAGAAGCAGCAGAAGCAGAAGCAGCAGCAGCTGTTGCCTTGATAAAGTTTTCTCGCCACGCAATTTTTAGTGCAATTTAATTGCAAGCATTTAGGGGCATGCCAGCCATTATGCTATTAATTAGAACACTCACATACACATACACACCCCCATATACTCACAGTAACCTCCATAGAACAACCCACCCACATACGCACCACACACACACACACACACACACTTAGAATCTTGAGTAATTTATGTGTTTTTATCGCTGCAACAAGTTTATCTCATGTTCCGGCTAAAAGTCAGCTCATTATGACCCTGGGAGAACAAAAAAGAAAGAAAAACCAAGCAAACGAGAATAGGCGAAATATTTTCACTGCGAGATAAACACAACATGTGATGACAAAGGGGGGGAGGGTGAGAAAAGGAAGGGAAGAGATGAGGTCTACGCTGCGTAGAGCGTTGTATGAGCAATCAAAAATTGCTTGGCTATGATTTTACACGATGCCATTAAATGTTAATATACAACAACGAGCTAATATATATACGAACACACACACATACACAGGAACATTCCCATCCGCACACACACACACTCAGAGAGAGGGAGACAAGGGCAGAATGCTGATGCTAATTGAGTGAACAAGTGAAATCAGTCAGATGAACATCAACGATTAAAGCGAAGAATGAATGATAGTGTTGAATTTAATGAGGAAAATTGCTTTAAACAAGATTTACGTTTCTTAAATTGAAATTCTTTCAGTTTCAATTCTAAGACTTAATATCTTAAGTCTTAATGACAAGTCTCTAAATCAAATATTCTAATGGCAAGCGATTGAAACAGATCATTCTAAGACAATTTATTAAATTCCCATCAAGATTCGCCATTAAGAGACGAATTCTGAAATCAATAAAATTTGATTCACTAATGATTAACAATTCAAATTCAAAGTCTTAAAATGAATAATGGAATCAATCGATGAACAAAATTTTGAATTTCTTAGCCATTGTATTGATAAATATGTATTTTGTATAAATATCTCTTAGAAATAAGTAAATGCGCAAATTAAAAACTCAAAAGAAGCAAGTGCCAGGACATTTTTAAATCAAAAGAAGCAGGTGAAAGACTTAACCAATAATTTTTTAATATATTTGGAAAAAATAGGAAGAACAAATTATACAACAAAAATTAAACTTGACTAAACTTATTAAATTAAAAAACTTTATATGAATTAAGTATATGTTCATTGACTTTTCCTCACAATTTTTACATTCATATATGTAAATGAAACATGAAAAGTTGTGACATCAAGAAATTTTCTAAGCAATAATTTTTAATTTGTGAAAAAATCTTTAATTGTCGAAATTGTTTAGACCTAAAGTTGATTAATAAGGTGAAAAAAACATCAACATAATTTAATTAAACTAACAATTTTAAATAAAAATACCATGGGGCTATTCAAAAAATATCTCTTAAATTGAAAGACTTAACCAATCGCATTATTCAGAAATATAAAAGGGCGCCACTTTTTGATTGATACCAAACCCAAGGTTTTATTCCCTTTTGGTTTCTTTTCGCATATATATCAATCTCTTATGGACATCGTCTTTAGGACTGTTTTGTCCGACATGGAGTTTAAAACAGAAATATAAATGTTTTTAAAAATTGTTTATCTAAATTTCATTTGAAGATTATTTTGATAACTTTTAAACCCCTTGAACTTATAGATGATTATTTCAATTCTTATAAATGTATAAAATTTTAATAGTCTGTTTGAATTTCTATAAAATGTATATTATAAATTTATAAAATCAAATAACCCAAATACTTTTATTTATATCTTATCTCAACAAAACGACCACTAAATTGAAATTTATCAAACCATATTCATTTCATAATCTTTCAATTGGAATAAGCAAAAAATATGAATTTTAAATGCCTTTTTTGTCACAGAACAATCTATAGCCAGCTCGATGGGCAACAAAATGAATTGAATTAAAAACTCAATTTACGCTTGCAAATGAAGTTTTAAGCCTCAATAGACACAAATTTCCTTAGTTTGATTGAACTGTGGTGATTAGCAAAACTTTGTTCTAGTTTATTCTATGTACCAGATAAAATTAAGATGAGTTAAAGAGAACGATGAATGAAAAATGTCTTGTACATAGTTTTTCTTTGTCTATTAGTTCAAAACTTAAAAAAGAACACAATTAATTAATCATAAATAAAGGTTTTCTTCTTCCTCGTAGCAATTAAAATTCATCAATTAACGATTAAGCTTGGATTTAGGGGAGTTCAAGCGGGGTTTGAGGCTCCTACAAGAGAAGGTGCTCACCAAACTACAAAGACCCTATGTAGGGACTAAAATTTAGAAACATTTCAAAAATATTTCCAAAAATTTCCATTTGTTTGCTTTAAAATGGAAACTTTAAGTTATTTTGATATGAAATAATATTGATAATTTGGCTTAGTTTCACTTTTTATAATTAGATTAACTTAACTAACTTAATTTAACATTTACTAATGGATTTCATCATTTATCCAATACAATACACATTTCCATGTGTGTGAGTGTGGGTGTATGGATGTGTGTGTGTGTGTGTGCTATGCAGTTCTCAATTACAATTACAAGAGTGTTTGCTTCTAAGTATCCAGCTGGGAAATGCCATTATCTAATATTGATTGGAAATGACTTTGCTGAGTGGGACTCGATGGAAACTTGGCCAAGACTTGGCAATTTGTGGTTTTGGCTCTATGTCTCAGGCCATAGCCACTCAATCTGCATGCCAAAACGTAATGAATGAATGAGAATGCAATTTCATATTCTGTGTATTTTTTTTTTATCCCTTTTTTTTTTTGTCTCAAAAGTGTGAGGATGAGAGGCAGCTTTATGCATATAAGTACTGGTTGGGTTATATCGTGTGTATAAAGCCGACATAAGTAATATACGCACACATATGTACATATATGCATACATTCACACTTACATACGTATATACATACATATGCACCAAAAAAGAAAAAAAAAGGAAAAACCAGCCAGCTGGCAGCAGCAAAAGCAATGGGAAAACAGCTTATCCTTGAGATATAAACTGACATTTAAGCAACTCAGGCGTATGCATAGCACATACACACACACACACACACACACATATACATAGAAAAGTAAACACAAACACAGGCAACCTTGCAGCGCCAAAAAGAAATTCCTACTCTTCAGCCTTCTTGCTTCTCCCCATTCAGTCTTAACACCCCTTTCTCCCCCCTCTACGCTCTTTCTGTCACACCCTGCAGTCAATTGCATTGACTAGAGAGGGGCACACACAAAAAAAACAGCAGAAAAAAAACGAAATTCTATACATTAAGTCAATTGTCCAGACCTGAAAAATATCCTCTACTAAGTATAGGCATAATATTCAAACCGTTCAGAGTATTTTATTTTTATTCGATATTTAAGTTAACACAAGTCTAATATCCTTGATTTTTATATCATTGATCTATATATCCATGGGCTATACCTGATTTTGGATAACTTTCAGATCTTTCTACATATATATACTTTGTCGAGGCTCTTACGACTTTAAAAACCTCAGTTTAAAAACAATTTGTTTGCCTCTTCGATTTTTCTTTTAATATGGATGAAAATTCTAATAAACCAAGAAGTAGTTCATACTAAGAGAGGAGTCCTATCAGGAAGTTTTAAGTGCAAAAAAATCTTCCGACAAATAGATTTTTAAAGTTGCCTAAAAACTGTATGAACAAAGTAGACTTTCTTGGAGTTGATAAATCTTTGCTATGCAAATCACTAGAGATACAAGTATAATTTGCCCAAAATTGTTTTCTGTCTGGGACTAAAAAGTTACTATAACTTTATAACAAAACAAAAACATTCAAAGTTCAACCAAAAACTTATTAAACTCCGTGACAAATATTTCTGAAAGAGGGTAACAAAGATAGATATGGTTAAATGTTTAGAAATTCCATTACAAACTTTATCAACACCCATATTGCAACAATTTGTTGTTGTGAAATTCTTGTGATGCGCAACAACAATTTTCAGATATTTCTTTAGAACTATGTAAAATGTCTAGCAACTATTGGGGAAACACTTAACGAGTATTTTACACTGACTGATTTCAGTCTGTTTTGTTGTGGGCCAAGTGCTTGTGTGGCAAATAAATTGATATTGTAATGCATTTGTAAATTAATTGGTAGAAACAACAATTTCTAATTAAGCAGCTGTTTAATATGTTTGAAAAATCGATTGCCAATTAAAATTGTATTTAAAATTACATTGATTAAATGCTTGAGAAAGACAATTAGACATAATACTAAAATCTAAAAGTTGGTTTGAAGCTTTTTTTTCCATAGATTTAGACAAGTTTATTTGTGCTCCAAATGGCTTAATCTTCTTCGTAAGATTGATTTCAAGTCGGTTTATATCAAAGCTTAATACATATTCTCTATGTTTGATATCATGGTGAATCTAAGTATACAAATACATAAGACAATAAGGTTAAATAATATTTAACAATTTGGAATTTAAACTAAACTTTATATCATTGTTTTCTAGATGCCATAATCAAACTTTGTATTATTTTATATACTTTATTTTACCAAATTGTTCACCAACAATACAACGATATTTAGAAGAAGTTAATGAAAAATTTTCAAAGAAGTCAAAGAAAAAAAAGAAAAGAAAATCTAATTTTATTGCAGTAGTTTGAAAAGCTTGAAATGGAAAAGCCTATTCAATTTCAATAGAACCTAAATCTCTTTATCCCAAAAGCCTAGACTGTAGCCTACTTTCTAGGGTAGCAATAGTAAATAAACTGTAGCATAAAACATGGCGCATTACCTTTTGCAAAAAAAGAAGAGTGTAGAAAAACGAAAAAAGAAACCAAAGCTCATTTTAGATTGCAGTTTATTTAGCATTTTAAACGCGGTCAAAGAGCCAACAAGCGAAGCGAGACAAAGACAGGCAGTGCGAGATAAAGAGAGAGAGAAGGATAGAAATACGATTATGCGGATTATACAGATTAGCGCTCGAGCAAATTAACAGCAACAGCAACAACAATAAAGCAAATGCAGCGATACAAAAAAGTTAAGCAATTAAAATCAATTGCATTTTCATAGCCTTACATAAACACACACAACCACACACACACACATTGTAACAGAAGCAAACGCATATAAACAAGAGACGAGAAGCACGTGTTGCTGTTTTTTTCTTTTGCTTTTTGTTGTTGTTTTGTTTCTGTTGCTGTTATTGAAATTAAATTGTTCGTGTTAAATTTCACTGCGGCAAATTGTTGTTGGCGCTGAGTTCCTGCCGCACGTCATCCACATGCACACACACAGACACGCACGCAATACGTTAGTCAATGTCATCTTGCCAAACACACACACAAACACAAGTGAACATTTTGTGGTTTTTGTCAACATATCCGTGTGTGTGTGTGAGTGTGTGTGTTGGCTGTCATGGCAGATATGAAGTATTTGCCCGCCATGTTGCCTGGCATTTGCTTTTTTTTTTTTGCCATATTTGTTCTTGCATATGCAATTTGAATGTGTTGAGTGGTTTAGCAAGAGACGAGAGAGTGAGAAAGAGAGAGAACAAGGGAGAGAGAGCGAGGGAGAGCTTTGGGCGCAAAGGGCAAAGGCAAGTGATATTAACACTTTATCACACAGTTTTGCAACATGTTAGAGACGAATGCGAATCATTTCTCACACAGACACACACACACACACACGCACACTCAAGAGTTTGAAAAGGAAAGTGCAGAAATTCAAGTTATTTGCCCTCCTTTGTGATATTTGGTGGTTGACAGGAAATGAAGTGCTAAGAATATCCTTGAAATATGTGCTAATATGTCCTGCAGCTGATTTATACATGTAAATCGAATAAATGAGGACAACTTTTTCTCTCCAAAAAGCAATGTTTGGTTTTTTATTGACTTTATTTACTTTATTTTCAAAGCTCGTAGAAAGTATTCTTACGATTTCGAAGCTTGATTCACCACAAAGTTAGTAGCAGAAAGGATTAATTATTTAAAAACGAAATGTTTTCAGTTCAAAAATAATGCATTTGAGCTAGCTTTACATCTTTTTTATTCCTATGGTTTTTTTTTGCCACCTTTTTTAATTAAATCAAACTTTTTGTCGGCCTGGTATATGATCTATTTTTCTTAAACTGAGAAAGCGACAAAAATAAGTACTTAAAAAATTAATTTCATTAGCTTTTAAGTTGTTAAACAGAGTGAAACTTTCAATGTATGGCTTTAAAACAAATTATTTTGAATTTTTGGGTAAGTAAGTAAATGGATAATGTGGTAATTAGATAACTTTGTACTTGAAAGGTGAAGCTAATGGGAACCCAAGTACTGATATTAAGGTGTTTATACGTGGTTTTCTTATAAAAGACAGACATGGCCAGATCAACTAAGCTGTTGAAAGGGCTTTAAAGGGTCTGCAGGAGAAACAATGGTAAAAACGTTTCATCACTTACATAATTAAGAAATTTGAAATCAATATAATCCAGTTTGAAGTTTATGAATGGTTTCAGTTCGTTTCAAAAAAAAAAGTATTTGACAATCTTTCGATTTATGTTTTAACTAGATTTAAATGTTCATATTCAGATTCAATGTCTTCATATTCAAAAGTTTTCTTAATTGATTTAATGCAATTAAAAATCAGCTCAAACGATAGAAGCAATTCATCAATTTCAAAGTGTTAGCCCAGCAAGGTTGTTTAATTTCTTTAACTATCTACCTTTAGATGATTAATAAACATTATTCACAATTCTTCATTCAATCATGCATACATTCCTTCATTCATTAAACCACTTACTTAACGTCCTTTTGGTATATTTGCTTATTTAACTTACTTTGGCATTCCATCAATGGATTTAGTTAGTGAAATTCTGTTGGTTTAGTTTAATTGGAAATTTGATTGGCCAATTCTATCTCTCCGCAGTATAAATATGCACATATACAGACATTTATATGTATGATGCGTAATATATATCCTTCGATTCACTCAATTGATGCATTTTGCAACTTGTGGTTGATATTGTTGCGGTTAACGTGGCTTTTGACTTTATGCAAATATTAGCTTAAATTGTGGACACACATCCTATAAATTGTTCTATATATTTTTTAAGTCATATATTTTATTCTTTCTCATATAATTTAATTTCTATTTCTCTCTCTTTTTTTTTAGAATTTTACGCCCGAAAGTATGCTTGAAACTTTTCACTTAGCTGCCACTGCAATTGGCCATTCATGTTAATGCTAATTGCAATTCGTTTTGACGCCCCCTCGAGGGCAAATTAAATTACATAGAATATATACTAAATACTATGTTTTTTTTTTTTCCCTTTTTTTTTCTTTTACCAGATACTAGCACAAGGACACCTACAAACATTCACGCACACACACACATTTACGTGTTTGTATAAATGGTTGTACTAATTTAATGGCAATCCACAAAAGATAGAGCCAAAATGAAACAAAACAAGGGAATGAGAGAGAGTTAACGATCAATGAATCGAAATTTATGGGTCTGACCTTAGGTCTGCATATTTTAGTTTTTGCATTTATGCAATTTATCAATGATTTATGAAAGATTCAACAACTATCGCCAACCCTCTCATCAATTAAATGCAATAAATGTGCATAATCAATTGCAATATATTGGTAAATAATTATAATAAAAGCAACATTTCGTTTGAAATTAACGTAATAAAAAATAATATATGGTTGTCAATACGATAACATAAACTTTTTGCTCCTTCATTATGAGAAATTTGGCCATGAATCTGGGGAAAAAAACCCTCTATATTTCGATCTATATTTCAAGCCATATATGTATGTACATATCGTTAGATGTTTTACAACTGTAGTATAAAGTTAATTTTAATATCTTTACAAATGTGCATTGATTGTAGATAAAATACATAGGTACTTAACAAAATGAACAGCTTACCCAAACATTACTTTTCAATTGACTTCATTTCAATTTCAGTGTACAAGTTAGTATTAAAGCTTCAAAGTTTTTTACAATTTATTTCCACATAGATAAATCTAATAAGTTTATAGGCAACAAACAAATTCAACTCATACTTAATAACACCAAAGATAAAGCTCAATTAAACCAATTTATTGATTACCAAACTCGCTAGCAAACCAAGTTAGTTAGAGGAAACTCTGTCTGTTTTTCTTCTCCATACTAGAAGAAGCATCCAGAAAGTGCCTAGTACGCTGCACTTCCTTTGCCAAAAGCACTTGAACTATGTAAACACTTCTTGCACTCCTCAAGGTCTCTTAATATTCTTCCTATCAACTAAGTACATAAAAGTACAGACTGTGTAATTTAACCGTGTAAACTAAGCTAAACTAATATTCCGGCGAAAAGTGTAATAGAATGCAAATAGGAAGTGACAATTTGACAGAATTGCAACCGCAATCGTTTCACTTCGTAATGATATGTAGTAAATTCTAATTTAAATTGCCACTAAAACTAGAACTGCAGCTATTAGCTTCAGGCTTCAAATTAAAAGGATTTGTCCCTGACTTTTTGGCTTCTCCCGCCTCGTAAGTGGAAAGGGCATCATTAAGCATTTGGTTGTTGACTTCGGTTCAACTTTGAACAAGCTGCATCATTTAGTTTTGTATTTGACAGCTATTTTATTGCAGGCGACTGTGTGGCATTGTGGAAGGAAAAAATCAAACTGAATTTCGTCTGCTCATCAACTATTATTTTGTGGAGAAAAAAAACAGCACATACATAAGTCAAGGATAAGCTTGATAAATACTGAGGCACTGAGCCATTTATTTTAACGACAAAAAAGTGGTCAACTTAAGCCGCATGTTCTAGAGGTCGCTTACTCTGGAAGCAATTGGAAAAAATCTGCGACATAATGATGAAACTTTCTTTCTCTTTGATAAATTACATTTTCCTTTTGGTTTGATCATTTGATTTTAAATTTAATACTTACAAATATCTGATAATTTGAAAGTCTAACAACTTAAAAGGCATTCAGCGTTTTGAAAGATACTTTTTTTCAAACATGTTATAAAAAAGAATCCAAATATCAAATTTAAAAGCTCTATTAAAGCCTTTTTTATCAAGTTCATGCGACCTTTATATTTCTTAAAAAACTAGATGGCTAGACTGCTATATTTCTCTTTCTTTTCTTTGTAATTCTCAATTAGTTATTGCTTGAGGCTGTGGTTTCGACTCTTGTAAACTAAGGAGTGAATAAACTCGTTTTTTCTGCTTGGTTGTCGTGTAATTCTCAACTAGTTTTAGTGTTAGTGCTTCTATTCGTTGTAATTCTCAATTAGTTATAGCTTGAGGCTGTGGCTTCGACTCTTGTAAACTAAGGAGCGAATCAACTCGCTTTTTCTGCTTGGTTGTCGTGTAATTCTCAACTAGTTTTAGTGTTGATGCTGTGAAATGGCCCTTGGTGATATCTGATGTAGGTTCGCGTCTCAAAAGGGACGGGGATTGCAAACCCAATAATAAGTTTTGTTGATATAAAGAAAACAAACCCTAATCGGACATTGTAATAAGTAGTTCCAAATTGTTTTTTGAATGAACTTTTTGTTTAAAAACCATGAACAGATCCAGGGAGAAAGTTCGTGGGATCTGAAGACTCATCAAAATATCAGTATTCGAATTATTACTGAAATTCCTGAGCGTAAAATCTCTCTGAAGCTTTAGAAAACTCTTAAAGCGCACTTGCTCCCAATTATGTTAGATTTAGTTTGATTTTTGAATTCAGTTACCAAAAAATTCCTTAAATTCATAGCAAAGTATCTCTTTTAATTATGTATTTATTTAGAAATATCCGATCTAATTGGGTTCTAATCGACTTACGTTTGGATTATTAGTTGCAAATTGAAACAGAATTGACATTTTAAGCTAGTTATCTCATTTGATTAGCAAAATAATTTTTAAAAACATAGACAAATTTAATTTAATTATACACCTCAGTGCACTGTGGGTAAAATGACAATAAATTGGGCATAAATGAAAGTTAATTTTGCTCTCTATTTAATTTTGTATAGAATGATGATAATTGTTGAAATCTTTATGGAAGAAAATCTAATACATATTATAGATATGTCAATTAAACACATATCAAATTTAAAGGTCAACCATTAATATTTGTCCTTTTTGCAAAATAAAGTCAAAGTCAATTTGTAGTTGCTTGGGAAAATGAAAAAGCAATTAAAAACTTGCGTCTGAGTCTGACAATGACAAAAAAGAGTAAAAATTGAATTCAATTGGTAAAGGTTTAATAAATTAATTGCAAATAAAAGAAGAAAGTTCTTATGTTTGTTTTACTCCTACTTGGAAAACAACTCAACAATGTTCATTCAAGTTAGTAGGAAATGTTAGGCTCAACAGAAATAAATCAAAATTGTGGGTTTTACTGGGAAAATCTTCGCCATTTATTGTAGTTTCGTGTTGGAGTCACTTTCATGGCACAATCACAAACACAGAGCTCAATGGGCTTATACCATTCTATATACTCTAGGACTTTTCTTCATTTAGTGGCCATTCACATTCACTCATAGCCAAGGACTAAATGTGGCTTAAGGCAAATTCTTATATCCATACATATATAATATGATATTTTTCGTGTGTATGCCCATGCATAAAATAACATTTGTCTGCCGACTAGTTACGGCCAAATATACAGCAGAGAGGTGGCAGGTGGTAGAAATTGGCCAAAAAACAGAGGGGCGGGGAGGATGTTTGGACAGAAAAAGAAATATGTTTTTAATATTTTTCATGTGAAACATGTCGCGACATATATCGATGATTAAGGAGCTTGCCTCGTCAGATGCCAAACAGATTTATATTATTTATGCTGCTAACACAACATGCTGCTGTCTGCCATATACAAAACCATCATACCTTTCATATACAAATACATATATGTTATATACATTCGTATGTATGTATATTTCGACAACCATATGCCGTGTTCTCATACACAAGGAGCAGTTTTCTTATTGTATATGTATTTATAACCAAAATACACAAACGTACACACACTCACACTCACACGCACACACACATTAAACATTTCGTTACGCTTACGCTCTTTTAGAGGCATATTGGCCAAGATTTGTGGCAAGTAAAATGGAAACAACACCAACAACAACAACGACAACAAAACCAGAACCAAAGATGGGCCAAGAAAGCAAAGGAACAAAAAGAAAAGAAGAAAGAAACCAACTTTAAAATGAATTTCCATTGAAACGCCCTAATGCCATATTAATATCAAATTCCAAACTCATTTGACGAATATCAACTACACTCACCGTGCGAAAATCTTCAAACTAAAACTAGTTCAAGGTCATGTGTATTCTGCATGCAAAAAATAACTAAAATAAGCTTTAAAACTCCTTTGAGCAAAAAAGTGTTAAAAATTTTAGACAAATTGCTTTGAGTAAATTTTTATTTAGAAAAAGTGTTATAATCTTCATAATTTATATCTTAAATGAGAGTTATTAGTTTGAATTTTAAAAAACCAAAAAAGCCATTTTTTCTATCACAAAGAAGTATCTACGAATTATTTAAGTTATGACAATTTGATAATAGTTTTATGATAAATCACATCTTAATTTTTTTGGTTTCTGAACAACTCAAGCTATTAAAAAGTTAATAGAAATATTTTCTGGACTCTTAACGTCTTGTCTATTACTTTTTTTATCACTTTTTTGCTTAGATAATTTAAACAATAGTTGTCAATTTTGTTATGCAAATTTTTTACAACAAAATCATAAAATTGCTGTCATTTGTAAAAAGTTTTTATTGAAAATGTTTTGCCAACTCGTATCAAAATTAATCAGTTAAACAAAAAGTGATTTAGAAACTTTTTTGAAAAACATTACAGATACTTGTCCATCAACCACTTATTGATAAATATGTTTTTCGTGATGTAATTTAAAGTTGATAATTTCTTCATAAATGATTTTTAAATTCGCTATATATTTTATATATAAGTAATAAGGAAAAAATCAAAAAAAAATAAACTATTTTACCCCTTAAATGAACATTTAGTATAGTTTTTTTTAGGTATTGATATTAAAAACAGGCTCACAGCATTTTTAAATGGACTCTTAATAAAGTTTTTTCAAGGATAAATCTTATAAGTGTACATATATACTCTGCAGAATCACCTACTTGATCTTGATCATTTTACAAACAAAACTGTTCCAATTTACATTTTATTACTCATACGCAGAGGAGTACCAAATGTCACCTAACAAGATCTTCATACATATTTTACTAAATTTTCTATGTCAATTTATTTGACCTACCAACTGCCAGCATTAAGTTTAAACTTTTGTAAACAAGTGCCATAAATCTAAACCAAATTTGAAAAAATGTTAGTCTATAAAATAAAATACAACAAAAAAATCACAACAAAATTTTGGCATAAATTAAAAATTTTTTTTTGGTTACTTTGTTGGTTTTTATGGCAACTGCATGAGAGATTTTGCATGGTCTGCATAAAATTGGAAAAAAAAACTTTTCAAACTAACTAAATAATATAAAGTTACAGCTATTGCTAGAAACCGGAACAAAAGTTCTACTCCAGTTTTGTAAACTAAAACCCGAATAGAAAGAGTTTGGTTTCCCATATATTTAACTAAATAAATTACTATTTTAAATATGTGATATATGTACTTTAGCAGTAAATAAATAAAAACAAAAATAAGATTTAACTACAAATTTAAAATGAAATCCAGTTCGTTGACTATTAATATGTAAACAATTGTCAATACCCTTAACAAGGGTATCACAAAAGGGATTGCTTAATCCAGCATAAAGTTTATATGGCAGAAAATGAGACGTCACACACATGCCTACATAAACATATAAGATACCTATGTATGTATATATGTAAGTATATATGTATGTATACTTATTTATATAATATATGCGAATCTGTTTGGTATCTCCCTTGCATGTCATCAGCAAAAGTTTCAAGTTTGCTTATGCTCAAACGACACGTTGTTTCTTTCATAAGCAACCAGCCATATGAATGTCATTTTCAGCTATGCCTCTTACAATTAGATAGCACTTCCAAGTTTCTGAGCACTTTAAAGTCCTCAAAGAGGTAAATGATTTAACAAAATATCAACAAACAAGTTAAACGAAAGCACAAATTTATTGTCTTTTAATATATCAAAGATAAATACAAATTCTTAATCTCATGGATTTTGTCTAGTTTACTCTAGTTTAAGTCAGTTAATCAGGACTACATATCACAAGGAAAATATCTACTTTCAAAAGGAAAAAAAAAAGGAAAATGGGAAAACCGCCCAAGCAAAATGTTTGAGTTTCATTTTGTTATTTCATCTATTTATAATGTGAAAAGGTTTCGAAATTATTATTATTATTATAAACGAATTTCTGTTCATCAAATAAATGAACCCAAAATGCTGCTTTTTATATTTATTTATATTTTCTTTATTCTTTCTTCTGCTTCATTTCCTACACATACACAAACACGACACAAATTGAATTGGCAACAGAGAAAGGAAAACCAAAAGCAATAAATTCACATTTTTCGTTACTTCCTTTTGGCTTATTTTGGTCTAAACAAAAGAATGTACACATATGTTTCTTTGTTTTTATGTTGTTTCTGTTTGGTTCCTTTCTTTTCTTTTTTGTTAACAATTAATTAAACATTAAATTTAATTAAGGCCAATATATTCTTGTTTTAGTAGTCTTTCCTTTTAACCTCATTTTTCTCTACCTTCTCTTTGATGTTCTTCTCTTGTTGTTTTCTCACTTTTTCGCTTCATAAACGAAATTTGCCAGCTAATTACAAAAGGGTCTCTCTTGTGGGTAAGGGCTTACTCACCCACAAACACACACATATACACACACACATACATAAAAGGGGCATTTATGCTTAGGATGGCACAAAAATTAAGGGCAAGAACATTTCAATTAGGCCTGAATGAAGAGTTTTTCAAAAATTGTCACACCAATTCGGCTGGGCTATGGTCATAATTCAACAAAAAGAAAGAAAGAAGGAAAAAATGAATTCCTTTAGCATACTTCAAGGCGCCAAGGCAACAAGAACGAAAATGAAAGAGAAAGACAACGCGACAAGGCAGGCAAGGGAACGAGAGAGAGAGAGAGAGAGAGAGTGAGAGAGAGAAACGAAACGAAACGCAAAAAAAATTGGTAAAATACTGACAGAGGCAACAGCTTCTTCAACTTGTTGACGTCCGCCAAGTGGTGGGTATGCGGACCCAGAAAAAAAAAATACTCATAAGGATTCAACAAATTGTTGAATATACATACAAACATACACACACACACACATACACAAGAAAACTTTTGCTGGCTGGGCAAAATTTTTTTTTTTTAACACACACTCTCAGTGAAAGAAAGAAACCGAAAGCCAGAGAGTGGGACAGAGAGGCAGATGTTGAGTGTTGAACTAACTGTTTTGCGGCAGGTCTATGTGTGTGTGTGTGTGTGTGTGCGTGTGAAAGAAGAAAAACCGGAACGAAACACGACCATACCAAAAAAAAAAAGATGGACCCCATACCCTTTAAACCTCTGCCCCACACCCTCCTACGCTTCTTATTAACGGTGCTGCCCTGCCCTATGGCCCCTTGAAATGTTAAAGAGCAAATAAATGTCTTCAGACCCTGCCCCTTGTCATGCCCCTTGGTCCTGGTTCTCCTCCAAAAAGACAGATAAACAGAGAGAAAAGAACCATTAGCATGACTAACTGCAGATGATCTGAAGCATAAACTTAAAACTCTAGCCAGATTTATTATTATATTATTAAATAGGCCTTTTTGTGGGTTTTTTTCTTCTATTTTTCGTAGAATTTAGCACAAATAATTTTTTTTTTTAATCAATTTTGTTTTCGATTTCTGCTTTTATTTATTTTTGGTATTTCTTTTTTTTTCTTTTTCTTTTTATTTTGTATATATTTTGTTGTTTGGTATTGGCTTAATGAATTTTTTATGAACTCACTCACACAAACACAAACGAACACACACACACATTATATGTCTGGGATTTATATTTTGCTTTCCCGTTTTCTTTTTTCCTTTTTTTTTGTTTTTCTTCTTTTTTTTCTTTTTATTTTATTTTTCTTTTTTTTTTTGGTTGGTTTTCCCTCAATTTTAGGCAACGCTTTTCCGCTGTTGCCAACAGAAACAGATGAAAATCTCGCAAGCACTGAATTTTTTCGCTGCCTGCTGCTCTGCTGCTGCGGCGGCTGCGACTGCTGCTGTTAGTTTTATTGCTTTCTCCCCCCCTGTTTTTAACAGAGCTCTGTTAGCGGCTAATAGGTCAGTGAGGAAGATTTCTACAATCTGGCTAGCTCTTTAGTACTGTTATTTATGGATGTCTGTTGCATATTTTCAAGCTTCCAAGTAACCAAGAGCATCTGTTTTCTATCACTAAAACTTTAAGGAGGCTGCAGTGTGGGCGGGGATGTAACCGTTAGCCGCCTGCTAAAACTGTTTACAAGCAATGCGAGTGTGTGTGTGTGTGTCTGCGTGTGTGAAGAGGAGAACATTTTATGGCTCGACTTCCGCTAGCCAAGCGGAAAAATTTTACTACAGATTTGTGCACACACAAACTAACACCTACACATACCCACATAGTACATACAGTCAGGACTAACGGTAATGTGTTTTTATATGTGTTTATATGTATTTAAAAAAAAAAACAAAACATATAAAAACTATACGAAAATTTGCTAAACTTAAGAACTTTCTTACACACACACACATACAGAGAGAGCAACACATGTTGAGAGGAAAAAATCAAGCCAAGTCAGCTACAGCCCAAAAGAAATGTTCTAAAAATGGCTGAACGGACGAACATCCTTCCCCCCTTCAATGTCCTCTGCCGACGTGCGCAGCATCCACGACGTGCGTAAAACACGCACACACAGACACACACACACACACACACACACACATAGACAGTCAGTAACACGGACTCACTTTGGCTAATGGCGGGTTGCTACTGCTGCTCCTACAGCCATTACTCCTGGGAATACATTTGTACATGCTCTGCTTGCCCCTATATACATACACTGGCACACACACACACACACACACCTTTACATTCGTACCATCAGCGTGCATAAAATGTGTGTTTTTATACCGAAACACGCGCCATTTCGTTTTCCCTTAAATTGCTAATTGCCAAGCACTTGTTTAAACTTAATTATTGGCCAAAAAAACAAAAAAAAAAACATTTTGGTTCAAATAAAAACTTTGACAAGCTTTGGTCTAAAGTGCTCTCCTTTTATTTCGCTATTATGTGTAACCGCAAAAAATACAAAATACTTTTAGATACAATTTCAAATATTACCCCGCGATATTTCGCGAACACGTTAGCATCGAGTCAAGAGCGAGAGTAAAGGAAACAAAACACCCGCTAAGGGACAAACTTCGAGACCTGCTCGAGCACACGGCATAGACTGAAACTTAGTTTGGTGCCGCTGGCGCTGAAACAGGACACCAACATCCTTGAATCTTGCCGCAACAGTGACTTAACAGTCTCTGTTAAGCCGTAAGCTTCACACAAAAACAAAAAAGAAAACAACTAACTTGGCCAATAGGTCAGTTACACTGCAGTAGTGTGTTGTGGCCAAAAAACCGAGTGCCGCAGCGCTTTGTAAATTTCACTGTTAAAAATTCATATTCATTAAACTACACTGTGAAAAATTTATCTATTTAGCTTGCCGATTAACCAAAATATTTTTAATATTTTTCAATTATTTTCCGAAAAAAATAGGAAAAGTAATTGTTCCCTTGGGAATTTATGAAATTTTATGAAAATATTTATTATTCTTTATGGTAGCTTTCAAAAAAAAAGGAAAACTTTGATTATTTTAAAAATGTTTTGAAAATAATATACATATTTACCAATATATGTATCTGTATATGTATATCCAATTTAATATTTACTCCCTTTTGTCCGCTACATCAGCAACTTAATTTTGTAACCAAAATTTTGTTTAAAATGTAAGAAATATTTCTTTAAAACCTTGGCTTACTTGAAAAGTGAAGAATATCTGACAATAAGTTGTTCAGCAAAATGATTCATAGTGATCATTTCTAGTCAAACCGTTGGATACAAAACTGAATTTTGACATCATAATTCTAATAAAATAAATAAGTGTACGTATATTGTGGAAAAGTTAAGTGTCAAAGTCTAAAGTTGTTTATTAATCAAGATCCTATTACAATCTGCAATATTATTGCCATTTTCAACTAGATTCATTGTTTTTGAATAATAATTCCAATTTCCATGTAGTCATCATACATATAGTATATACATACATATATGTATGTCCAAATAATATATTTATTCATCTATATATTTATATTTATATATTTATTCATGATATATATTTAAAATTATCTCTATAATTGTGGCTCCTCATTGAGAACAACTGGTTCGCCATCCAGTTTACGTATTGTGGGCAATCGTTTGATGCACTCAGCCCGCCAAGTGGGTTCATCAAGACCTTCGGATAGAGGATTACCAACAACTACCAAATCTTCCAAAGTTTCGATTTCGGCCAGACGATTGAATTCCGACCAATCTTTGATCAAATTATTGCTTATGTAAAGAACTTTTAAACATTTTAAACCTGTCAGGCCTTTGATTTTCTCTATCAAATTGTAACTGAGCCACAGTTCCTGGAGGGTCTCTGCCACAGCCTCCTAGAAAATAAATGAATAATTTATATGTTTGATTTAAGCCCACAGATACCAACCAATCCGGAAATTTGTTTTATATAATTGCGCGATAGGGACAATACTTTGAGACATTTCATGCCGGAAAGGCCAAAGATTTTCTCAATCATATTGGTGGATAAGCTGATCCTTCTGCAAATGAATGGGCAGAGCTTGAGTATTCTCTCCATAGAAAGGGTTTGATTGATAACTTCTTACTCGCAATTGACCAAAGTACCGAGAGTTGCATCCATTTTCTCGATTGGTGGCCATTGGAACTGCAAGTCAATGTCCTTGGCATTGACTGAATTTTCCTGTTCCCGATCTTCCCAACGTTTAAGGGCTTCCTTAATGGTAGTGGCTTTGGACATGGCTAGATTAGAACTTAAATCGAAAGCGAAACAACAAGTGAAGCGTTGTCAAGGACAACGCCTTGCTAATCTTTTCTATCGATATGGCCTGAATCGATATTTGGCCATAAATTTATCGTATAACTAGATTTAAAGGAATTTTGATGGAGGCTCTAAACATTTTCATGAATACAAAATTGTTTGTATTTTAGTGTTAAATTGTGGTAGATACATTCAGAGTTTGTACAACTAATTGTAAGAGTAATAAAAGAATTCTTAACGACGATCCGTTTTGCCAGTGCCTCGTTTGCCGGAATACAAATGTTTTGGCATTTTGGTGCCAATGAAACGATCCGCCTCACCCTTGAGACCCATGCGCGTGACCTTCTTGGCAATATCACGTTTGGCCATATCGTGGGCCTTCTTACGTATCGCCACATTCTTGATACCAAGTGTATCACGTGCCGGAGCCCGTTTAAGAGGTTGTCCAGTTTTCTTAACAATAGCCGAGGATTCCTTGTCGAGCAGAGGTTTCTTTAATGTGGTCTTTCCACCGACTGCTACAACACCACGTCGCAGATCCACCACAGATTTGTTGAAATTGGCTGTCTTGCTGCCAGACATATCGACACCGAGACCCTCCATTGTGTCCACCAGTTTCGAGACTGAACGATCCCGTACCTTGGGTTGCTTGTGACGCGGAATGATAGGTTTGTTCTTTCTCGATGACAAACGCTTCTCATCACGCAGCTCGAAACGTTTGCCACGTATCTGTTTGGCCATTTCACGAATCTCCTTGAGAGTCTCATCCATGGACATGTCGGGCACGGTGTAGACACCACCAGACTCGCGCAGACCCTCTTCACGTTCGAGTTCTTCCAGCTTCTCAAAGATATCGGCATCGATGTAGTCGGCAATGTTGCGTCCTTCCCAGAATTCTGGAATCACATCATAGCGCTCCTCTTCAGGTATTTCACTGTAGTTCTTCTTCAGATCCAGAGTGTAATCATCGCCCATTTCCTCTTCAATTTCCTTCTCAAGCTTATGTTTACGCTCTGCCTTGGCAGCATTTTGCTCCAGACGAGCCAAAGCCTGTTCAGGTATGCAAGGAGCACGAATCTTTTCGTCTCTTGGTGCCGGCATGGCCACATGCAGACGATTCAAAATGTTGTCCACCTTCTTGGTGCGCATTTTCTGGTCGACGCGATAAGATAGCAAACGCTCGCAGGCTTCGGTCTTGACCTCCATCACACCAGATTCTTGTACTGTGGACATAAACATTACAGGCACAGATTTATCCTCTTGAAGTTTTGTTATGATCTCCTGTCGCTCCTTGGGTAAATCTTCAGGCGTTAGAATATCGATCTTATTTATAGCCAAAATCAGGGGTTTATTGGTAAACAGAGGCTTGATGCTCTCAAAAAGTTTTACTTGCTCTTCCAGCGAATGTCCACACTGCTCCGAAATGTCCATGAAATACAGGACACATGCTCTTAGATGGGCTAAAGCTGTAATGGCTTGCATCTCAATGACATTACGTTCCTCCAGTGGATGATCCAGAATACCAGGTGTGTCGATTACCTGCCAACGCAGATATTTGTAGTCTGTGTGTCCCACATACAGGGATTTAGTTGTGAAGGCATAGGGCTGGACCTCGACATCAGCTCTTGTGATTTTGTTGATAAAAGAGGATTTGCCAACATTGGGAAAACCGCAGATAATAATGGTACGAGAATAGGGATCGATTGTCGGCAGACGGGATAAGTGCTGACGCACTTGCTCGAGGTATGTCAAATTTGAAGCCTGACGCTTCAATATGGTGGCCATGCGACCCAGAGCGGCCTTCTTCAATTGCTTGCAACGATACAAAGAGTCACCATACTTCAGTAGACGCACATAGTCCTTGGCAACGCTATAAATATGAAATAGCCCGTATAAAAACAGATTTCTGACTTATTCTTGAATTTAACTTACTTGTCCACTAAATGCCTAGCTGTGTTTAATTGACCCAAAGCCAATTTGTAATGATCCTTGTCGTACAAAACATTCATCAAATCTGCGTAAAATGGATGCACATCGTCCAATTTGGGGAAATCCTGAATAATCTGGGACAGACGATCGTGAAAATTCTGTTGTGTGTATTTCACCTTGCGGGTGTAAAAGGCCCGAATTCTGGAGATTTTATAACCCTTGTGGACAACTGTTGGCGTCTTCCGCTGGGTCTTTGACAGCATAATGTCAATAAAGTCCTAAAAAAAGAAGAGATAAGCATTATTAGTTTTATTATTGATAAACACCTGCTGTGCTGTGAGGTTAAGTCTTTGGTGTCCATCAGGTGCTCCGATGGACATGACGAATTCTACTAACCTTTGCTGGCGGAACCACCATTATCTTTTTAAAATTGTACAAACTCATTTTTGTAGAAATTTATTTATTTTCCAAGCCAATTAAACGGAAAATAAATGAAATGTGCAAAGCAATAACACCACGCGGTGCTAGAAGCGTTGCCAGAAAGAATTTGCGCCGGTGTTGCCAGAACTCGACAAAACATTCACTGAGAGAAATTAGCTAAAAAACGGCAGAAAAAATACTGAAATATTTAGTAGTTTTGGCAGTTTTTAGTATTTAATCAAATCTTTGTCAGAAATGGATACCGGGAACGTTCTTAAGAAGGAACAATTAATAAAACTACTCGAAGAAATGCCTTCTGGCTATATTAAACCCACATTTCCACCCTCGCCACAGCCACCCGCCTATAAAAAGATGGGAGTGCTTATTGACATTGCGGAAATTGTGGATGCGTCGTTCAAACCCAGCAAACCTAGCAATAACAATTATAGCACTAGTAAATCTTACATTTGCTCAGAATGTAAAAGAATCTTGCCCACCGCTCATTTATTGGACTTACATATTACTGAACAGCATGATTTCTATTTTGCCGCCAGCGTGGAGCGGGGCAACAGGCCCATGTATTCGTGTTACCTGGAGGAATGCACGCTGAAATTCACAACAGTCAAGGAGCGAAAGGATCATTGCATTACAGAGCACAAGTTCCCGGCCAACTATAGATTCGACCAAGGAAAAGGTAAAGGAAAAAGAAAGGGCAAGGCATCCACTTCCGATCTTTCTATGGATACTGATGAGATTGCAACGGCTTGTCATACCATCAAAGCCTTCACTTTTGGCCATCATAATCAGCGAGCATTCAACACACGTCCCCCAAAGAGCAACGGAAAAGGCCTTGAAGATGTCCAGGACATTAAAGAGGCTCTCGATGATATCATGGATTAATCACTTAGTTTTATTTATCGAATCGAATGTTTTTAGCATTGTAATATAGAGCGTAGACAAGTTATTTATTAAAGTTATTTTGCCTTGGGGCCGATGCTTCTGAAAAAGATAATAAAATTTGTTGAATTTTGCCGGCTAAAGAAAACAATTTCATATTACTTACTTGCCCGTATTGGCATTAATATAATGATAGGCCACCACCAAGAGGAATAGGAACACGCCCAATACGTTGGAGAAAATTGCCAATTGCACGTCCGTTATCATTTTGGTGTGGGAATACTTCTAAAATCAAGAAATTTTGTTTAAATACACAAATCCAAGGAAGTGACACGTCATGCTGTTCAATGGGTTAATTGCCGCTAAAACTTGATATAACTGTATCAACTTATGAATGAGGGGCACTTGTTTAGCATGTCTAACTATTAAACAAACACTTTATATTTTGATTAATTCAATAATTTACCTTTTCTTAAAAGCGGAAAAACAAAATTTTTTTGTATTATAGAGCTGGAAAGACCATCGATGGTACTATCGATACATCGATGGCTTTGTATTTTTATGAAACATCGATGTTTGGCTAGCACTATCGATGTTTTTTCTTTCTTTTTTTGCAATTTAATTTGGAAAGTGGATTTTACTAATTGACAGTTAATTTATCTTCTTTCAAAGTTTCTTTAGGGTTGTTCATCGGACACAGAAATGTAAAAAAAATGGCCAAACAAATTTCTATGTGTGCCTGCGTCGTTCTGCGAATCGGAATGATTATTTATCATGGCAGGCCAAATAATATCTTTGAAATCTAATCTCGCAAACAAACTTTGGTTTTTACCTTGTTTTTTTTTTTTTGAATGACAATAATTTAAAAAAAAAAAGTAAAAGCTTCAAAAAAACGTTCTAAAATTAAGATATAACCCCAAATCTTCCTTATTGGCTTTGTTTTCATCTAGTATGGCTTTAAATCTTGTTGCTATATCTTTTTATTCCAGCGTGGCTTATGAACGAATTATTTTAAAATAAGCGGGCAAACATCAAAACATCGATGTTTCATAAAAATACAAAACCATCGGTGTATCGATAGTACCTTCGGTGTATCGATAGTACCATCGATGTTACTTCCAGCTCTAGTTGCAGGTCCATCACTAGTGTTGGTTTTGTTTCTTTCTTTAAGCTCGCCCGGCACGCGGACGCATTTTTAAAAAGTCGTTGGTTGTTTTTTTTTCTTTTTTTTATTTATTTGAATAAGAATTCGAGTGAAGGCGTCTCGAATTACACAGTCTAAGCAATTTCCTCTCAAGTGGACAATGCCCAATTGTAGGGCGTTCGTCAGCGACATCAAACATCTTTAAATCAGTTAAGAAACTGAAGCGGAGGTTTGTTTCTTTTGCGTTTCCTATTTCAGTTTTGATGGATAAGCAATTTTCCTCCTCTTTATTCTAGAATCCGAGATAAGAATATCAACAAAAGACTGAGACCTAATAGGGTCCCTTTAAAACTCTCTGGACCCACACACACACAGACACACATATCTACAGAATTCAGAAGCCGCTGTGATCAAGTCGAATCTTACGCAATGTTTTCTTTAATATCGCATTTCATTCGTAGTCCGGAGACTCAAAACCCATTAATAGCTGAACAATTTGATATTGAAGATGAATTCCTCGATACACAAGTGCTTAAAGAAGAGTTGAAGAAAACCCGTACAGATGATGTTAACCAAGTAACGGTTCCGAAATCGAATGAGGAAGATGATTGGTGTCTTGGCGCTGATTCCGGGAAGGCTTGCTTAACCCGCAAAGGATTCATTACTAGCATTGACAACGAAAGTGGAATAATTGATTTTAAAATAAGTTTCAATAAGAAGATGTGTGGTACGACATTCGATCAACTGCATCAGGGCTGTAAGGTTCAATATTTGACATATCAATCGAATCCCGATGATGATACCATTAATTTGGTGAAAGTGGAGAGGCTTTACGAAGGTGACTGGGAAAATGCGGCCGGTAAAAAACTGGAGGAAGCTGTGGAAGCCTTAAGATTTGAAAACCCCAAATATTTCAAAACCCAACTGCGTAATAGACTCGGTGTGGTCATTCAGCGTTTTCAATCCACCATTGAAGTGGATACTGATTGTGGTTTATTGACGGTGGAGTTAGATAATATTGAGATGACCTTTTCACCAAAAACCGGAGATTGCATTTCAATCGAATGCAAAGTTCAACTGGATGAAAAATATGTGGATAAACAGGGTGAAATTTTGGAAGTCTTGAAGATAACTCCCTCCCGCACGGACGTAAAGGAGCGTTGCATTGTGGAGAGTGTACACAATGATGTGGTTGGACTATCCGATAATGCCTTTATCCTGAAAGAGGATGTTCCATCAAACGTAAAGCTACATTTGGATGATATCGTCATTGTTGATCTGATTGAGTGTAATAGTTCAAATTGGTCTCGTCGTGCGATCAATTTAACTGTAGCTGAGAAGAATTTTGGTATTACAAATACAAAATATAACTATAACAAATCGAATTATAATGTCTCCTTCTCCGGGCCCGAGTATGGAATTTTTACGGAACTCTGGCAGAAGAAGATATTCATCATAAAGGCTCGTAACAAACTAAACAAAGTTCTTCAATTGCGTTCAATTGAAATCAATAATGATGACGCTTCACCGCAATTTACACTCCTAGAGCCCAAAGGTACAGTTGATATCCAAGCAGATGAAGAGATTTCCTTGGTCTTTGAAGTTCATACACAATACTATGGCGAAGTGAAGTATGTATACACCTTAAACTTTGACAAATACAAAGTGAAGCGATCCTTTTTGATTGTGGTCGTGGAGACAGAGGAAAAAGCAAGAGCCGCCGAGAAACGTCTTATAATAGCAGACTATAATATTGCATCCGGAAGAACAACATATCAGCGTAATTGTTCATACGCCAACAAAGTGTGGGACCGTAAGGTGGACGTTGTACCCGGCGAGTATATGCATCCAAAGCGACGTTTTATTGGACTTCGTTTGGAAACGTATGATGTGCCACAGAAACTTCGTGATTTATATCTCACACGGAATTCGCGTAGAGAGCGGAGCCAAGCCATTACGAGGGAATATCCTTGCCTTACGGACAAGCTAACTGTTAACAACTATGCCCAACGTTTTAAATTGTTTTTGCATTTGGAGGAAATTGAGACATTTATACAATTTCGTAATTATGATATGGAACGAGCCCATTTCCAGCGGGATGGTGAATTTCTTTCCCTTCAAGTCGAGAATCTGGCCGAGCGTCGACCCTCCCTGGCCATAGGTGATGTAGTCCGGGCCATTGCCATATGGGATAACGATCTAAAAATGAACAAATCCTTCGAAGGAATTGTCACGAAAGTCTTATTCGATCGTGTGCTTCTCAAATTCAATTCTCATTTTCAGGATAATTATAATAATGCAGATCATCGTTTGGAATTTTATTTCTCACGTTATGCATTGCGTAAACAACATTATGCCATACCGCAAGCCATCACTCAATTTGGTGAGAATTTCCTTTTCCCAACGAAACTTTTAAAACGGAAATTTCCACAATTGGATTTGTCATTGAACGATAATGATGAAATGATTCTGTTTAATACCAAATTGGATTGGTATAATATTAACTTGAATAGCATTCAAAAGCGTGCTATTTTCAATATTTTACGCGGCGAGGCAGATAATATGCCCTATGTGATATTTGGACCACCGGGAACTGGAAAAACAGTCACCGTGGTGGAGACCATATTGCAGCTTTTATACAATTTACCGGGTGCACGTATCTTGGTCGGAACACCATCGAATAGTGCAGCTGATTTGATTACCAAGCGACTGATTGGTAGTAAGGTTCTGGCTCCTGGCAGCTTTATACGTCTTGTTTCACAGAATATCGTTGAAAAGGACTTGATACCACCGGAGCTTATGGAATATTGTGCCACTCTGGATATAGGCAATCCGGGCACTTGCAGTGACAATATGCTAACCACAGCATCGGGACTAAAGATGCGCTGCCAAATGAATTTTCTCGGCAACCATCGAGTGACCATCGGTACGTGCACGACATTGGGTAACTTTTTGCAGGTGGGTTTTAAACCTGGACACTTTACACACATTCTGATCGACGAGGCTGGTCAATGTACGGAATCGGAAACCATTGTACCCATTGTCCTGCTAACCAAGCAACCGAGTCAGGTCATCTTGGCTGGTGATCCGAATCAGTTGCAGTCTATTATTACAAATCCACTGGCCAAAGAACTAGGATTTGATGTCTCATTATTGGAACGTGTGGTTCAACATAATCCCTATTGCAAGGATTTGGTACGTTTTCCCTCCAGTTCTGGCTACAATCCGTGTTTGCTGACCAAACTTCTATACAATTATCGTGCTCTGCCCTCGATCATGAATGTCTATAGTCGGCTATTCTACGATAATGAGTTGATCCCCATGATCTCTGATAAGGATTCACCGCAAGCCAAGCTCCTAACGAAGTTGCAACCGATCTTTTCGAACAACATGGAGATGCCTCCTGCTCATGGTGTGATATTCTATGGCATTATTGGTGAAAATGTCCAGGAACGGGATTCTCCTTCATGGTTTAATCCGTCAGAGGCGCAAGAGATCTTCCTAACAACCCTCTCCCTATATCGTCGTGATATTAGTCCTGATCAGATAGGCATTATAACGCCATATACAAAACAAGTAAAGACCATACGTAATATGTTTGCTGGCGTTGAAGTGAGCATTCCAAAAATTGGATCAGTTGAGGAATTCCAAGGACAGGAACGTGACATCATTCTGGTTTCCACAGTTCGCTCGAGCGCCGCCATGCTGCCGACTGATTCCCGTTTCAATCTTGGCTTTGTGCGTTGCATCAAACGCATGAATGTGGCCATATCACGTGCCCGTTGCCTTCTGGTTGTTGTGGGTAATCCCCATTTGCTCGCTGTCGATGATAGTTGGCGTCGCCTAATCATTTACTGTGCCCAAAATAATGCCTACTTTGGTTGCGAAATTCCTGAGGTGATTTTGACAAGTGTCAATGAGGACAATGAGGAATCCTCTGAATCGTTTGATAAATAATTATCAGTGCCTTATATATATACATTTAATTAGTAATTAAACAAAAACCAAAGCTCTATGAATGAAGCCAAATTGAACGAATTTACTTTCTTATCATTTTCTATTTCTCATAATTCATTCCCATTTACTGTCTGTGACATTGAATATATTGTTTTCCTTAATAAAACCACAATTGTTTTTTTTTCATTTAAAAAAAGAAAATTTGATGGCGTTTTGATATTTTCTCAATCATTTGTAATCATCTTTAATTTTTTGTTGCAATTTTTATTTTTCCTTTCTTTTTTTGTTTCTAAATATATTGCATTGAGTAATTACACTTACAAGTAAATATATTTATATATATATTATATAGGTATAAATTAATATATTTAGAATAATTTAAGCGTATTGGTGATAGACAAAAACAATTACGCTAAAAACTAATTGTAATTCTTTTTTTCAATTTAAATTTGTTTTATATGCCAGGATTAACTTTTTTTTTGTTTGTTTTTGTTTTTTTACTTGTCAAAACATGCATCATAACTATATTAAGAATGCACTTTTCTACTACTTTTCATCTGTTTTTCTACTTTTGCGGTTGATTTTGTATATATATATATATTAATATATATTTTCTTTTTTTTTTTTTGTTTTGTTTTTAATTTTTGACTTAAGAAAAGTTGACAACAGGAAAATATTTACCGAGCCTACGAATTTTCTTGATAGTGACAAAGCATTTAGAGCCCGTAACTTGTATTGCTTTGGTAAGGCTTCTATCGGCCAAAATCAATCGGTTCATATGCTCGATATCATTTAGCTGATAAATATCTTTTGGTGTTGTTTTACGTTCGTTGGTGTTATTGGTGTTGTTGTTGTTATTCATTAAATATTGCTCATGTTGTAGCGTGGCTTTGGCTGCATTCAATGTATTTATAATTTGGTCCCCCCCATCATCTTCATCTTCATCCTCTTCGTACTCCTCCTGGGTTTCAGCCAGTGAGAGTGATTTAATATTTGTATTTAAATTGAATAGGGAATATCTTTGATCGATATGTAGGATGGTTGTTGCTGATAAAGATGAAGCAGTTGTTGTGGTTGTTGTTGTTGTAATTGATGAGGAACAAGCCTCTGTCTCGGCCTCTGTGATGCGATCCAGGGATTGACTTTCTCTTATACGTCTCCTCCTGGCCTGCTGGTGATGGCTCTGATGCTGATGCTCATGCTGTTGCTGCTGCTGCTGATGATGATGATTAAGATTTTGATGCTGATACTGCTGATGATGATTATTATGCTTTTCCTCATGGGAATGTTTGTCCAGTTGATGATCCTTGTGCTGTTTACGTTGCTTTTGAGTATGAGATTTGCGTGTTTCCTCTGATTTGTTTTGCTGCAAATAAAAAAAATATTAATTCAACTGTTAGATATCACTAAATAAAAAAAAGTCATTTATTCACCTCCTTGCATTGTCCTTGAGTCTCTTTTTTGCCGCCAGAGCTGTTATTCGATATGAAATTGGCACCGGTGCCACTGCTATTTGAGCCTGGCGGTGGATAAAGCTGATCCTGCGAATCGCTAGAGTCATCGTGCGAATCCCGACGATGCATACGAAATCTTATGGGTGTATCTCCTACAAATTTATTAATCTTTTTCTTATTCCGCTTTTGGGTATCATCATCGGAGGCCTCTGAACTGCTACACGACGGTGTCCTAATCTTATTTAGTTTACTTCGTCGATGTGTAAGAACTGGATTTTTACTGCTGCTAGGTAAAGGTTTTAGCTTGCCAATTTCCAATTCTTTGAGGCCACTTAATGTATCCCCATCGTCATCCTCGATAGATTTGTCAAGCTTCTGTGGTAAATTTGGTTCCATTGGTATTAAAATCTTTGTGCGTGAATGTAAATGTCGTGGACTACTTGGCACTTCGGCAGCTGGGGCAGGCTGGGATTGACTCTCGAAAACCGATCGATTGAGACGGCCATCGGAAATGGATTCTCGACGTGAACTTGCCACTTTCAGTTCATTACCCAATCCAGAGCCTTCATTAGCTGATTCCTCCTCGTCCTCTTCGCGTACAATGCTGCATTTGCGACTCCTTTTGTCAGGTTTCATGTTATCCTGACACAATTGCGAGGCTGGGGTTACATTGATGCTAATGGGCGGTACTACTTGAACTTTAGAGCCCTCAGTTGGGCTGGGTTTCTCGGCTACAGGATTGAGCAACCTATAAAGGAATTTAAATTAAAAATTCACCCCACTTAATTACTCAATTTTAAAAATTACTTTTCTTTCTTCATTTGCTCTTCACGTCGACGTCTAAGACGAATTTCCGCTAACAAAAAGTAAGTGGCCGTTATATGATTGTACTTGTTCTTATCCAGAGCCCTAAAATATGAATATAATTAACAAAAAGTTAAGGTAGATTTCATTTGAAATACGTACTGTAATATCTCTTCTTTGGACGCAATATTTCCATTGATCATTTTTTGTATGATAAAGGCATGATCTTCTTCGCTTAACTGCTGACGACTGACCAAAGGTAAAAAGCTTTCCGTACCACCTGAAGCCGAGGAGGAGGCCGAGGCAGAGTTATCGGGTTCATCAATTGTCTTTAGCCAGTCCGATGAGGCTAATTCCTCAACAGAGGCACGCTTTTTCGGATCTCGTACAAGCATGGAAGCAATCAATTGCCTACAAGCCTGACTAACATGCGAGGGCACTGTGTATTTGCAATCCATGATCATGGTTAAGGTCTCGGAATCGTTGGCCTTCTCGAATGGAGCCTGACCGCAGACCAACATGTATAAAATAACGCCCAGAGACCAAATATCTATAATAAATAAGTAAATTTTCAATTTATAATAAAACACAAAAGTCAACATCGCTTAGTAAAGGGCACTCACCCACAGCCGGAGCATCATAGGAGTCTCCCAAGAGTATCTCCGGAGCAGAATATGCCAAACTACCGCAAAATGTTTCCAATTTTTGACCCGGTAAAAATTTATTACTAAAACCAAAATCCGTCAATTTGACCAAGCCTAATTTCTCAAAGAACACTACATTCTCGGGCTTCAAGTCTCTGTAAAAAGCAAAAAAGCAAGGAAAAAATTTAGATTTACGTAAGTCAAGGGGTTATCAGTGGGCGTGGACCTTTTTGGTAGAGGTTGAACTAACCTGTGCACAACATGCAATTGATGACAGTACGTGATAGCACGCAAGATTTGCCGGAAATATTTACGAGCCAAATCCTCACTTAATCCAGACTCATGCCGCATTATATAATCGTACAGATCGCCACCATCCCCCAGCTCCAAAACCAAATATAATTTGGTTTGTGTGTCAATTACCTCATAGAGTCTAACCACATTCGGATGCTGTACCAATTTCATGCATCTATATAGCAATCAATAAAAGCAATCAGTATCAATAGCATTATCATCGATGAATCAAAATACACATGTATGTGTGTTATGATCTTACCTCACTTCCTGAAACAAATGCGCCTTGGAGACCTCATCTAATTTAGTCTTATCGACCACTTTCACCGCCACCTTGGCCCCGGTGAACACATGTCGGGCCAATTTCACCACTGCAAAATGACCAGAGCCCAGTGTCTCTTCCAGATCGTAGAGACCAGCTATTTTGCCATCGCATCCACCGCCAATGGGTTGGGTTTCCAGCGTCATAATGCCAGCAACAAATTCTCCTACCGCTTCTTGCTTTGCTGCAAATTTTCGGTTTAAGCTGAAACGAAATCAATAAGAATATGTTGAGAAACTCTGTTTGGACTTGTAAGAATATTTAAATTCTTTTGGTTACACAAGGGGGAGAGGGCTGTTGTTTGGTGGCAGTTGAATATTGTTTTTTTTTTTTTCATTTCTTTTGGTGGTTATTCTTCTTCATTATTTTTTAATTTATTTTTAGTGGGTATTTACCTCCAATTCGCTTTCTTCTTATGAACTATAATAATCTCGACATTGCGCTATCGATGGAATCGTAACTTCTTGGACGTCTCTCACTTGTCAAGTCAATGTGACTTAATTTAAATTTAATGCAATGAAATGTTATCACACACGGAAAAATGCTCGCTTTAAACTTTTTGTATACACATTTTTGGATTTTGAGTTGAAAATGTGCAATGTGGTCACACCGCGAACTGGTTTTGGTTCCAGAAAGAACTAGATGGAATTAGTAATAATTTCAAGTTCATTTTGTAATGAAATTTTTCTATTAATTTGTTAAAAAATATTTGCAATTGCTATGTGAATTATTTTAAAAATATTTGTATTTCTACTTATATTTGATAAATGTAATCCTTAAACTGATTAATATTTTATTTGTAAATACAATACGGAATCAGTTGGAACCGGTACTAGTTCCGCGCAATTGGTTTGGCATTTTACGCGATATAGGCCTGCAGTCACATTGTAGTCCATCCATCGAAATTCTCAATAAAATCAAAATAATCAAAGAAAACATTAAAAAATAGGTCGTCGAACGCTTTAAATAATGAATGTGAGCTTCAGTCCACCATGCCCACACTCAGAGACTAACCACAAGGGAGTGGATAAGGAACAACGGGTAACACTGGGCTGGCCAAATTGGAACGAGCTGCATATTCCCCTTACAATTTACATGACTTTCGATTTTTCTTTATATTTGTTACTTTGCTTTTAGCTACCACCTGAAACTTCCGATTCGGACAACGATTTGGAACGCGAGGAGAATATGCTAAAATGTCACGATGAGCTCTTTAGTTATTCGCTTAACTCGCTGGCCAAGCGGGATGAATACCTGGAGGAAGATGCCACTGGATCGGGCACTGGACTGGTGGGCTTGCAGAATTTGGCCAACACTTGTTACATGAACTCAGCTTTGCAGGCTTTGAGCAATCTAAATCCAATGACGCACTATTTCATCAATTGCGGCGATTTGGTAGAGCATATAGCCGATCAGAGTTCGAGTCGTTGTAAGCCAGTGGGTTTGGCCAAAAATTATCAAAGGCTAATGCAGGATATTTGGTTAAATATTGATGATCCCAAAGGTAGGAATTAATTGTTTTGAAGGAACAAAGGAAGTTAAAACGTATGTGCCTTGCAGAATTTATTGCACCCCGGGGTATACTTTATGGCATACGTTCGGTTCATCCCATGTTCCGAGGCTATCAGCAGCATGATACCCAGGAGTTTTTGCGTTGCTTTATGGATCAATTGCATGAGGAGCTAACGGAGCAGATTCAACAACATCAACTCAAAACGGAGGAGAAGTCGGATGCAAATGAGGAGGATGGTGACCACGTATCGGCCACCCTTCATACACCGACAGCCTCTGAAAGCGAGTATGATACTTGTGAGAGCAGCATGTCTGAAACATCGGGTGAGGTGCTTATGAAAACTGAATACTTTATGGCTCCCAAAATACGAAGTCATAAGAATTCCACCAGTCAATCGATGCCCCCAGCAGCAGCAGCAGCAGCGTCCCCCACCGTGGAGTCGTCCCGTTCGATCATCAGTGATGTTTTCGATGGCAAATTATTGTCTTCGGTGCAATGTTTAACCTGTGATCGCATATCTACGCGAGAGGAAACATTCCAGGATCTTTCCTTGCCCATCCCGACTAGGGATTTCCTTAATGTCTTGCATCAGACACACAGTCTTAGTGTTCAGAGTTTAAATGCCACCGATGCCAATGAGGGTTGGATATCTTGGATGTGGGGTCTGTTACGGTCATGGCTCTATGGGCCATCGGTGACTTTATACGATTGCATGGCCAGTTTCTTTAGTGCCGATGAGCTTAAGGGAGATAATATGTATAGTTGCGAGAAATGCAACAAATTGCGAACGGGCATTAAATACTCCCGTGTCCTTAATCTTCCTGAAGTTCTGTGTATTCACTTGAAACGCTTCCGACACGATTTATCGTATAGTTCAAAAATATCGTCTCATGTCTATTTCCCTCTCGAGGGATTCGATATGCATCCTTATGTCGATAAAAATTGCCAAAGTCAAGTCTATTCGTATAATCTGTCATCGGTGATTTGTCACCATGGTACTGTGGGTGGTGGCCATTATACTTGCTATGCTCGTAATTCACTTAACGGTCGTTGGTACGAATTCGATGATCAATTTGTCACCGAGGTGTTACCCGAGGTTGTTCAAAATTGCCAGGCTTATGTTTTATTCTATCAAAAGCATAATCCCCAAATGAAACTGGTACGTGAAGAGGCTCTTAGTTTATCCTCCATGTATCCCTTATGCCATTCCGATATACAATTTTATGTCACACGAAAGTGGCTAACCAGATTGGCCACATTTTCCGAACCGGGACCCATTAATAATCGAGAGATCCTGTGCCCTCATGGTGGTATCCTACATTCCAAAGCCGATTTAATTAGTCAGATTGCAGTGCCAATTTCCCAACCGTTGTGGGATTATCTTTTTAAGATATTTGGTGGCGGTCCCGCTGTGAATATACTATTCCAGTGCGAGGCTTGCAAAAGGGTAGCCGAGTGTTTGGCCAGGCGCCAACTTTATGAACTGAATGAGTTTACCAAATATAATGGCTTGCAAAGTGAACATTTGGATTCATCGGCCATTTATGCCATTGCCATGCCTTGGTTGCGTTCGTGGCAGCAATTTTCGCGTGGCAAAACCCAAAAGGAGCCAGGACCTATTACAAATGAGGGAATTGCCCATCCCAGCGATAGTACCACTTCCACCATCAGTTGTGTACGTACGGGTGCCGACTATGCGCAATTGAATGCCAGACTATGGCATTTCCTGCATGGTATCTATGGAGGAGGTCCTGAAATATTGCTGCGACGAGCATTATCCGATGACGACGAAGCTGATGAAATCGAGATAATTGATCAGGATGATGAAACTGATGAACCTGAACTCGATACGGAGGTAGATGTGGACGAAGAACTTCATAATACTATCAATCATTCGGATACTGAAAGTACTGTGGGTCGTCACTTTAGTCCAAGCACCAGTCCGAGTCCCGTTGAGCTCCCAGCCACTAGTCCATTAAAAACAAAACGCAACAGATCCAATCTCAAGGTCTCGGCATTACGTTTAAATATGCGCAAGCGTGGAAGACGTAATCGAAATGCCTTTAAACAGCATGCCGAAATGTATGGAGCTGAAGGTGAGTAGCTGTTCTTATTGCAATCCATATCAACCTTTAAAATGCCTTGGCCTTGTTTAGGAAACTATCATGCTCATGATCCACCGATGCCGGCTGATGGTTCTGTTGCCAATGCTGTTGAACAGCGTATTGCATTTGATCATTCTATAACTAGACCATTCCAAAAGGACAATTTCCAAGTCAATGGACGCCGTGAGAAAATTTCCCGTGACAAATCTCGCAGCATTAGCGCCACCACCAACAATAATAACAAAGAAAATGTCACATTGCAAAAGTTCGTCACATTACGCGAATCGAATGGGGTTAATGACGAGACTGATATTTGATCGAAAGCTAAAAATCATAAGCGAATCAGGCCAAAATCAAAAAAAAAGTTAAAAAGCCAGTAAAAAACGAGAAAGAAAATTACAAAAAAATTTCAAATTTGCGGGTTCATTCATACCTCAGTGTTTGATTGGGGTGGAGGCTATCAATCAATATATTACTTAACTATAGTGACAAATTGTGTATAAAAAGAAAAGAAAGAATGAAACGAAGAAACAAAAGAAAAAAAAAAGAGAAGAAAAACTGTATTTATAAATAGAAATTACCATAATTGTATCTTAACGGCTAAAGCACATCTACACCAAACTTAGCAAGTTCCAATAGATATATATACATATATATATATATATATATATATATATATATAAACCTGTCACAATATAAAAATGGAACCCAACTTGTACATAATGTAATAATTTTAGAATGATAAAAAAATGTATGTAAATTAAAAAACAAAATATTTCAATGTGAAACTGGAAAAGGGCACACAATGCCAAGTACAGGATATGTTCTGGTTAATGATGTGATTAAAATGGAAACGGAAAAGCAATTATATTGGCAAAATGTCTTTTAATTCTACTATTACAGCAAATAAAAAATGAAAAGTTGTGACAGTCTATAGGTACATACATTTTAATGGAGAAATAAAAAACCAAATATTACTTTTTCGTAGTTTGTAATTCATGTTCCAAGTATCAAGTAAACAAGTGCTTCTTTGTTTAGAAATTAGGCTGAAAATTCGAATTCTATATTCCAGGTATCTTTGGATCTTACAAGGCACAAGCTTTATTTATCAACTAAAGCTAATGGTAATTCAAATGAAAACCAACTTTAAGGAATGCAAACAAAGTGTCAATCGTAAAAATATGATTTGCTAGTGATCGATATTTCGACAAATTTTGATTATCCCAAATCAAATAATATTGTAAATTTAAAATGAGAAGAATTTAAATCATGTAATTTAAGCAAAGACTCAATAAAAATAATGTTTAGTGAAGAAATAATGTCTGCCCTAAAATTTTAATGTTTGACAGAAACTTTCGTTAAAATTTTTAGAATTTGAATACTTTGTTTATTACTTCAGAAACATTTTTAAGAGATTGTTTCAAATTTTGATAAACGATCGAGAAAGAAATATTTCTTTGCCCTCGTTTAAAGTTTCAGATGTAGTTTATCAGCAGTTTCATTTGCTTTCACAAATTTGGCAATATTTTCCACAAGATTAATTTAATCTACTTTAAATTTATAAAGAATATACTTAAATACATTCCCAAAGCATAGTAGAACTTGGAAATTTAATTTTTTTCTTTTAAAAATTTAACAATCCATTAAAGATTTTTTGCACTCGGTTTTATTTATTCACTTAATCTTAACATTGTTATGTTATTTCTTTTTTTTTTTGCGAAAGGTCGTATCTTAGTTTCATATTTGAGGAAGAACATCAATTTCACGATTTTTTAAACTTAAATTTCTTAAATTCCTAAAAAAAGCATAAAATTTAGATCTCTATGGAGTAAAGAACTCCAAATAAATAACTAAGTAATTTATACTTAGAAGATTAATTAGGAAGCTTTCGATGCAGATAAACATTACGATGAATAAATAAAAGGATAAAAATTTTGCAATAATAAAAAAAGTTTATTACAATTGTATTAAATAATGGATGTAAATTAGTAACATGTAGGAAACAAATCGTAAATATTGCAGGATATAAATATATAATAAACACGGTCTTTTATCTTCTGGTGCATTCTTAGCTCTCCTTTCTAATTATGTCAATTGTCTACCCTAAAAAACTAAAAATTTCAAGTTATTTATCTAAAATCATTAAGATGAACCTTTTTGATATTGGAAAACTGTGTTAAATCTATACCTTAGGAAAAGAGAAAATGTAATCAGTAAGAGAAGTAGAATAATCTTTAGGAAATGTCTTAGCATACTAATTATTATAAATTTGCTGCTACTCCTAATGATAAAAAATTAGTTTAATCGAAAGTTTTGCTTCATTTTATGAAATGTATATATTGAAATTTCTTCGTTTGTAGAAAACTCTTACCCTTTTGGTATATTTTTGTCTATTATTCGCCGCATTGGTCCACACTAATTTCGGGTGGAGATCTATTAATAGATGCATCGCCCTACATGCTCAGCATCAGTAGCTCACTCACTGAAGATTCATTGAAGCGAAAACCAAAAAGAAAGAAGAGGAAGAATAATTTTCAGCATTTGTGTTGTGTTTTTCTTTCCCCATCAATAATGAATTCCTGTCAGGTGTGCGCGGAGCCAACGAAAAACAATTGCTCCAATTGCAATCAGGTCTCGTACTGCAGTGTGCAACATCAGAAGCAGGACTGGAAATCACACAAACCCAATTGTCATCCATACAAAGTAAATTTTAATTTTCCTATTTTTACTTGTCGCTCTAACCTCAAAGTTTCTTCTATTTTGCAGATAGCCCACAATGAGGTATTGGGTCGTCATTTGGTGGCTACACGGAATATAAAACCATATGAGATTATACTTAAAGAGGCGCCTCTGGTGCGTGGTCCAGCCCAGATATCGGCTCCAGTTTGTATGGGCTGCCTGAATAGCATTGAGCCCACAGATCATATAGAATGTGAGCAATGTGGTTGGCCTTTATGCGGTCCGGAGTGCAAGTCTCTTGATGAGCATCGCGCTGAATGCAAATTGACCAAAGATCGTGGCCAAAAGGTCAATGTGCAAGAGTTCCAGGGTCCACATCCACTCTATACTTGTGTGAGCACTGTCAGATGTCTGCTGCTGGGTGAAACGAATGCTGCAAATGCCAAGAAATTCAGTGATCTGGAATCTCTGGAGTCTACGAGACGTGGTTCGAGCCAATGGAAAGCCGATTTGACCAGCATAGGACAATTTATACCCAAGTAATAGGCATAAGCGAATCTAGGGATGAAAGATGGAAAAACTTTGCTATTTAAAGTATGCAATAGGCTTGAAAAGAATTCTTTTTTAGCTTTTCTTAATGGTTGCTACGAAGATTGATCCACAAGACATTTCAAAATTGGGTTTTTTAGATGCATCACATACCTTAGGGGGCAAAGTTACACCATTTCGCACACCTAAATCCGCCAAATAAGAGAGAAAGAGAAAAAATTTATTATTAACGTTTAATTTTTGCAGATTTTTCAAAACTCAAAAGTTTAGCGAAGAAGAAATCATGCGCACTGTGGGCGCCCTACAGATCAATGGACATGAAGTGCCCACTTCTGATCCACCACATGTGGCTGTTTTCTATGTGGCCTCGTTCACGGAGAACTCTTGCCTGCCCAATTTGGCTAAAAGTTTTAATAAGCATGGCCATTGCATTCTCTGGGCTCCACAGGCCATCAAGAAGAACTCTCATCTAAGCATTTGCTATTCGGATGCCATTTGGGGTACATCGGATCGTCAGCGTCATTTAATGCAGACCAAGCTCTTTAAATGTGCTTGTCTACGTTGCCAAGATCCCACCGAATTGGGCACCAATTACAGTGCCATCAAGTGTGAGGATCGCAAATGTTCGGGTCTAATGTTGCCCACGAAAGCGGATGATTGGCATGGTGGCTGGCAGTGTAAGGAGTGTGGCAAACAAGTTCCTAAACAATATGTGGAGGGTATACTCGAGCGTGCTGGCCAAGATATACAGAGCATGGAGAAGACTATCGAAAATGGTTTCAAGTGAGTCATAATGGTCAGGTATTTTGATTTTTCGGTGGTCATTCACACTTAAAAATTCTAATCTAATGTGTATAGGTATCTTAAGCACTATGAACGTTGGCTGCCGTCACAACATTTTCACATGAGCGAAATAAAGATATTGCTTGTCCAGATTATAGCCAAAGATCAGCAGGAATTGATGGTTGTATCCGATGAAAGGCTGCAGTTGAAACTGAAGTTTGCCCGTGAGCTAGTCGAACTGTATGAGACCATAACGCCATGTAAGCATGATAAATAGTTTATTTTCAAATAGTTCTTTGGTTTATCTACAGTTCGCTTGCACTTGTATAATTGTAAATATAAACATTAACTCTATATATCTATATAAATGCCATGCGATCTGTAACAAAAGTTGTGACGAAATGGGCACTTGTGCTCATTTATTACGTATACGACATGTTATCTATTGATTTGTTTATATCTCTCTCCCACACACACACACACACACATACTCATAATGTATTTATTTACTTTATATGTATTAACCTAGGTGAGGTACGCACTTTGGGCACACTTTGTTTTGAACTTCATTCGGCAATTGCCGAAAATACACGTCGCATTGCCTTGGAGACGACCCTATCACCAACCGAAATGCTAAATGAATCCCTAATGTATGTGGACAAATGCGTCAATTATTTGCAATACGAATCGGATATCTTTGTGGAGGGGCATATATTAAAGCAGGCCAAAATTAATCGTGATGCACTACGCATGGTCATGAGAATTTGTTAAATCAAGAAAAAAAAAACATAATAATAATTCTACACTAATTACCGTGTTCCACTTGAGTGGCCTAGCGGCTCATATCAGTTCAATCAGAAGTGATAAAGCGACTGTCTAGTTGTAGACAATATATATGTACATATATATTGGCAAACTCATGGCTTACGTTTTGGCTAATATCAAAAATAAATAAATTCAATACCTACCAAATGTCAATTTGATTTGGGTTTTTCTTTTTTTTGTTTCGTTTTTATTTTTATTATCAACACCATGCGGAAAACTGTTTAGTCATTTTACATTGTCAGATACAAAATGTTATAATCTTAGGAGAAGCATTTTATGTGTGTGTATAGGTTTTTTATTAAGTTAATCATTAGCAGTTCAACAGGTAGTCACGCTTTTTGCCATAACATTGCCTTAAAGCATGGGATCGACATTCGCATATTTCTATTTTGATTGATAAGGATAAGTATCAACAGGTTGCTAGAGGGCCTGCAAATTCCCGCCACTCTTTCTTTCGCTCTCTCTCTCTCTCTGTGCCTCTCTCTCTCTTAAAAGGCTGATGACATGCTTAACAAAAAATTGTGAAATTTTTGCCAAAGTTGGTTCATATGTATAATAAATCGACTGTAATTACTTTACTACACTAAAGATAATTTCACAAACATTTCTACTCATAATGATTTCTGGTCAATCAATGAAGGGAAATCCAATTATTTTAATAATAATTCAATATGAAAATCATTATATTTATTTGAGAACGTGACCAAAGTAAGTACATTTTTTTAATTATTCACAAAAAACTGCTTTCACTTTATTCTCTTTTTTTGGTAAAGCACGGAAACAAAACTTGAGAGTTATGAATCATATTCAACGTTAAATTTCGGCTTTTGTTTTCGTCTTTTGAATAATATTAAAATGGCCATCCTTTAGGAACTACTTTAATATTTGTGCCTTATTTTTTATAGTTCTAATTGAAGTTTTTTTCAACTATAAGAACAATGCGAGCTGCTAGAGCAAAGGATAATTTACAGAATACGTATAAAAATATGTACACTAAAATTTAAAAGTTAAATGTAAATATTAAATATAAACATTTCTAATAACCTTTTTTTCACATAAAATAACAATATGCTTATAATATATATATTTTTATATATATTTCTAAGTAAAATTCAGGCATTATAATTAATTTTATTCTACTCTCGAAAAAATGTGAACAATTTGAAAAAGCTTTATAGGCTTGTACTTACTTATGTATGAAATTTACACCCATAATAAAAAATATTTATTGTTGAAATTTCGTTCTAATACAAATGATTTATATATCTTTATTTTGTCAATGTCTTTTGAAAGATATTTCTTATTCATATTTAGATTTAGAAGTTCTTAAAAAAAACTAACTACGTTTGCAGACGGTAAATATAAAATTTTAAAGCATACATTAGGCACATATCACTCAAACTAATGAAAACTGAAGTAGTTGGATAGAAATAGAGACTGAAAACTTTGTATTGCATGGGGTAATAAATTATTTTCTTTTAGGAAATGTCTATATCCAAAATTACACAGGCCGATAAAACTCAAACATAGACAGGGGTACAATTTTCCAATACAGAAACCAATCTAAGCATTTCTTCAACGGATTCAGGTTCAGCACACTATAGTCTTTTAGAAAAAGACAATTTGGTCTCTTGGTCTGTAGTTTGGCCCTTTTTTTATTGGTGTGTGTTATCAGAGATATTATAAAAACTTGATTTATTATTTCAATTTTGCGTTCTTTTTTTTTAAGTGTACAAAAAACTTGATACTTGAAGAAAATATTTTTATTTGCTCACCAATTAACTATAAGAGAATTTCATCAGTCTCTTATTATATTATATAGAATTATAATCCTACTGTAAACATTAAGATGGACTAAAAATAAAACCTTTATCTAAACGATTTCGACAAATGGCATTTATGTATATGAGTTTAAGGATTTGTTTCATAGAAATAATGTTCACTCGTTATATACATACATAACTATTTAGCATGTTTTATAAATGGCACAACTCTTTTCAATTGACCTTCTCTTTGACTCAGCATTACTCTTAATTTTTAGTATATATATTCACCAATAAATTGATAAAAACTAAACAAAAAATTGTCGTCTTGCTCAGATATTGCCTTGTGTGTGTGTGCGTGTGTGTGTGTGAGTATTATCAGTTATTTTAGTGTCTCTGATAACAAGGCTCTATGCGTGTGTATTCAAATATAAAGGCCTAAGGAATTTGGCAAATGTTATTAGTCTTTTAGAAACAATTCTATTGAACGGTTCGCGTTTACCAGTAAAGTGAAGTGTTAAAAGAGGATTTTTTTTTGCGTATTCGACACACAATGACTGCCGCATCGAACGGTAACATCGTCCAGGACGATGAGGGACCACCGTCCCATTATAAAGCCAATATAACATTGGGTGACTCCTTTGCTGGCAATGGCAAGGAAAAAAAGAGCTTGTGAGTTTAAAAAAATGATATTTAAAAAGTTGTAAAATTTATCCTGTGGAAAATTTTAGATAAATTTTGTGTGATTCCCTAAAATTATTACCAAATCATGGTGAAGTTGAAGAATTACTTTACTCCGATAAATTTAAGTGACATTGAACGATTTTCTAATCATAAAATATGGAAAATGAGTTTGGAAAAATTTATTTAGTCAATTGGTGATTAATTTATAGCACATAAAAAACTTTGTCATCTTATTTCTTGAACAAAATTTGTAATTTTTAAAGAAATTGGCAATGAACATTAATTAGGCTAATTAAAAATTGGCTTACAGAAAGTGTAACCAAGTGTTGAAGTTAAAGTATTTTTACATCAACAAATTAAATGACATTGAAGGATTTTTTAGTCATCAGTGTGGAATATAAATTTTAACAAATTAATTGGTGATTCAAAAATGGCAAAAAAGAAACTTATTTCCTTAATAAGTTTAATTATTTATACCTTTTGTAATTTTTCAATTTTCAAAAAAAATTTTCCTATTTCCTAACTAAAATGATAAAATTTTGAGTAACTTACAGAAAGTATTAACAAATCATGATGAAGTTGAAAAATTTTTGAGTGACTTCATCAAAATAAAACGAAAAATGTGTCAAAGCATTGAAAAGTGATTTGTGGTAATTGAATTTTTCAAGTCATCATGAATATTGACGACTTGCGAGGATATTTGTCCTTTATCGATAACATTTCAATATCCTAAGCACTTAAAGTGCAATAAACTAGTTTATCAATTGTTGTGTGTTTAATTTATATTGATTTCTTTTTGATCCTTTAATTTTATTAGTTATGTCTTTTAAATGACATTTTAATTTCACAAGATATATAGATATATACATAAGTAGTATTAGGCACTTGAAAAGTTAAGAAAAAAAGTGCAATGTAATTCCAATCTATCACATTTGAATTTCACCAGATAAAGCCTTTTAATCGGCACTTGTATGAATATGGTAATTATTTTTGATAACATATCATATAATTGATTGGAAATAAATCAATTTTCTCAAAAACTGCAGCACGTGAGGTTTTTCGTTTTTGAAAATCGTTTTACGATTTTCGGCTAAGAATTATAATAGGGCACCCTTCCTGGTCTTTCTTTATGAGCCTTATAAAATATTTCATAGCCATCGTGACATTGCTATTTGCACATATCAGTTTATCATTTTGCTTTTAGTTGTCGCCATTTGGCCAATTATTCACCACCCACAATCAAAAGGGCAATAAATTTCATAGAACCTTTGACGAATTGATAGGCATAGCAAGGGGTTGTTTAAATAATTTTAATAATCATTAACGGAATTGTTATTGTAGTTATTTGAAGCTCACAATGTTAACAATTCAAAAAAATTATTGAACTTTTAACAAATTTTCTTTAGGGTTTTAAATGATAATTCACTTGTTAATTTATTAAATTGTGAAATTAAATAGGCAGGTTGCTTGTTAAGGGCTATTTTAAGAAGTTTACTCATCATCAGGTAATTTTGCCACTTAAGCTACTCACTACTTTAAAGACAAAACTGGTTGGGAACTACAAACAGTTGAAGCGAAATAAAAGAAAGCATAGTTTACAGCTCATTTCAAACTTTGTAACATCAAAATGAACACAAGGAAAAAATATAATAAAATTTGTTTTTTAAAATTTTGCATTTAAATTATTAATTTGTTTTTAAGATGAAAAAATTGTTAGGTTTTCGAAAAGTGTACGAATAATGGGTTTTTCTTTTTATCAATGAATCAGAAGAAGAAATAGAATATGTTTATTGGCGGCTTTTCATATATGTAAAAGATTAAACAATGAAAGCAAGTGTGTGTATATTCGTGTGGGTGTATGTGTGTGTCTAGGTGTGTGTTAGATATTTATTGACGATCGACGCAATCGTTTCACATGCTGATTAGAGTCTAAGAGCACGCATGGCGCTGAGGTTCGAGGGCTTTAGAAGCAGCCTTGACTTGTGTCATAGATAAAGCATATATTAGCTGCTTTATGAATTGATTGTGAGCAATTTTACTAACCACCACATTGTGGTTTATTGCAGTGAACCGAATAAAACGAAAAAGAAATCGAAGCATGACTCTTCAGATGACAATGATGGCAGTGAGGATGGTGATGAGAAGCCCAAGGACGATATTCAACCAGTTGGTTTCTTTGCCATGTTTCGTTATGCCACCACAAAGGATCGCGTAATGTATGGAATTGGTTTATTGTGTGCCATAGCTACGGGTCTAACCACACCAGCCAACAGTTGGATTTTTGGTAACTTGGCCAATGTAAGTGCTATTAAACGTAAAATCTATCTTTTTCGCCCACCTCCTAAAACTTATTAACATTTTCAGAGTATGATTGATTTTGGCGGTGCCATTCAAGGAACACGATACAGACTTGACGATGCCATGTCCGAGGCTCTTTTGGATTCTGTTCAAGAATTTTCACTACAGAATACGTATATTGGCATAGTCATGTTGGTCTGCTCCTATATATCGGTGACTACTTTCAATTATGCTGCCCACTCGCAGATTCTAAGCATAAGATCGAGATTCTTTCGTTCAATCCTGCATCAAGATATGAGTTGGTATGACTTTAATCAGAGCGGTGAAGTGGCCAGTCGCATGAATGAGTAAGTACAAGAACTTTCCAACGGAACTTAAGCTAATGACTTGCTTTTCTTCAATAGGGATTTGTCTAAAATGGAGGATGGCCTGGCTGAGAAAGTTGTAATGTTTGTCCATTATATTGTATCGTTTATTGGCTCCTTGGTCTTGGCATTTGTAAAGGGTTGGCAATTATCGTTGGTTTGTCTGACAAGTTTGCCGGTGACTTTCATAGCCATGGGCTTGGTATCAGTGGCCACCTCTAAACTGGCCAAACAGGAGGTCGGCATGTATGCAGGAGCAGCTGTTGTGGCCGAGGAGGCCCTATCTGGTATCCGAACTGTCAAGGCTTTCGAGGGCGAAGAGAAAGAAGTGGCTGCCTACAAGGTGCGCGTCGTTGGAGCCAAGGAATTGAATATCAAACGTAATATGTTCTCCGGCTTGGGTTTTGGACTTCTTTGGTTCTTTATCTATGCATCTTATGCTCTGGCCTTTTGGTATGGCGTTGGTTTGGTGTTGAAGGGCTACAAGGATCCGTACTATGCCAACTATGATCCCGGAACTATGATTACTGTGTTCTTTTCGGTTATGATGGGCTCCATGAATATTGGCATGGCTGCTCCCTACATTGAGGCATTTGGCATTGCAAAAGGAGCTTGTGCCAAGGTCTTTCAAATTATTGAACAGATTCCCATTATTAATCCCATTGTACCACAGGGTAAGAAACTAAACGAACCTTTAACCGAGATTGAGTTCCGTGATGTGGAATTCCATTATCCGACGCGTAAGAAGATCCAGATTTTAAACAGGCTCAATCTGAAGATTCATCGTGGCGAGACGGTGGCTCTGGTGGGTCCCTCCGGTTGTGGCAAATCCACGTGCATTCAATTGCTTCAGCGTTTCTATGATCCCGATGGCGGTGAACTTTTATTTAATGGCAAGAATCTGAAGGATCTTAATATCAATTGGTTGCGTGATCGCATTGGTGTAGTGGGTCAGGAACCGGTGCTCTTTGGTCAATCTATATACGAGAATATACGCTATGGACGTGAGGATGCCACCGAGGAAGAGATTCATGCCGCTGCAGCTGCTGCGAATGCTGCCATCTTCATTAAGAAATTGCCCAAGGGATACGATACACTGGTGGGAGAACGAGGAGCTCAATTGTCTGGAGGACAGAAGCAACGTATTGCCATTGCCCGTGCCCTGGTACGTGATCCTGAAATCTTGCTGCTGGATGAAGCCACCTCTGCACTGGATACGGCTAGCGAGGCCAAGGTACAAGCGGCTCTAGAGAAGGCAAGTGCTGGACGCACCACAGTCATTGTGGCTCATCGTTTGTCCACGGTGAGGAGGGCCGACAAAATTATTGTCATCAACAAGGGCGCAGTGGTTGAGAGTGGAACCCATCAGGAGCTTATGATGATCAAGAATCATTACTTTAATCTGGTCACCACCCAGTTGGGTGAGGATGATGGCACTGTGCTCAGTCCCAGCGGTGATATCTATAAGAATTTCGACATTAAGGATGAAGATGAAGAGGATATTAAGATAATTGAGGAGGAAGTGGAAGAAGAAGACTCAAATAAGGATAAGAAAAAGAAGAAACAGAAGAAGGTTAAGGATCCCAATGCCGTTTCACCCATGTCCGGGGTAATGAAAATGAACTCCCCGGAATGGCCACAAATCACAATCGGTTGCATTTCGTCGGTCATCATGGGCTGTGCCATGCCCATATTTGCGGTTCTCTTTGGCAGCATCCTGCAAATTTTGGCCGTCAAGGACAACGATGACTATGTGCGAGAGAATTCCAATCAGTATAGTTTGTATTTCCTCATAGCTGGCATTGTGGTAGGCATCGCTACCTTCATGCAAATCTTCTTCTTTGGCATTGCTGGCGAACGCCTCACGGAACGTATTCGAGGATTACTATTTGAGACAATGTTGAGACAGGAGGTGGCCTGGTTCGATGATCGTGCCAATGGAACGGGTAGCCTATGTGCCCGTCTTTCCGGCGATGCGGCTGCTATACAAGGTGTAAGTTATAGTAAATCTAAACCTGGGATTAAATCTTCTAATTGGTTGTTTATGTTCTCTTAGGCCACTGGTCAGCGCATAGGAACCATTATCCAGTCCGTTTCAACACTTGTATTGGGCATTGCTCTCGCCATGTACTACGAATGGAGTCTGGGTCTATTGGCTTTGGCCTTCACCCCATTCATTCTGATTGCCTTCTATCTACAGAGGACAATTATGGCTCAGGAAAATATGGGCACGGCCAAGACCATGGAGAATTGCACGAAACTGGCCGTCGAAGTGGTATCCAACATTCGTACAGTCGTTTCGTTGGGCAGAGAGGAAATGTTCCATTCCACCTATATGAATATGCTCTATCCGGCTGTGGCCAAGGCCAAAAAGAATACCCATTACAGAGGTCTGGTCTATGGTTTGGCTCGGTCCATGATGTTCTTTGCCTATGCCGCCTGCATGTACTATGGAGGATGGTGTGTGGTCAATCGTGACACCGAATTTGGAGATGTCTTTAAGTAAGTTCCCAACTTAATCACTCAAAGACATAAGCTAAACTCCTTTCCTCCTTCTTCGTTTAGGGTCTCACAAGCTTTGATCATGGGCACAGCTTCTATAGCCAATGCCTTGGCTTTTGCCCCCAATATGCAGAAGGGTATCAGTGCGGCAAAAACGATTCTGACCTTCCTGAAGCGACAACCTCTGGTCACCGACAAACCAGGAGTCTCACAGCTTCCTTGGCATTCGCAGGGTAATGTTATGTACGATCGTGTCGAATTCACGTATCCCACACGCAAAGAAATGCAGGTCCTTAAGGGCATAGTCCTACCTGTGAAGACAGGCCAAAAGGTGGCTCTGGTTGGTCCTTCTGGCTGTGGCAAATCAACTTGCATTCAGCTTATCCAGCGTTTCTATGATGTCGACGATGGTTCCGTGCAGATCGATCAAAATGATATACGTGAAATTTCCATGAGGAATCTACGTAATCAACTGGGCATTGTGTCACAGGAGCCCATTCTGTTTGATCGCACCATTAGGGAGAATATTGCCTATGGTGACAATTCGCGAACAGTTAACGAACAGGAGATTATAGCCGCTTGCAAGAAGTCCAATATTCATGAGTTCATTGCGGCTCTTCCCTTGGGCTATGAGACACGCATGGGCGAGAAGGGTGCCCAGCTATCCGGTGGTCAGAAGCAACGTATTGCCATAGCTCGTGCTCTTATACGTAATCCAAAGATCTTGTTGCTCGATGAGGCCACCTCTGCCTTGGATGCAGAGAGTGAGAAGGTAAGTTCCCTTCCAACTATCTCTTTTCTATTTTTTACTTATCTTCCATCTACTCCTATATTGTAGATTGTCCAAGATGCTCTCGATGCTGCTGCCGAAGGACGCACCACCATTAGTATAGCCCACAGATTGTCCACCATTGTCGACTCGGATATCATTTATGTGTTCGAGAATGGTGTCGTCTGCGAAAGCGGCACCCATCACGATCTTGTGAAGAATCGTGGTCTTTATTACACTTTGTACAAATTGCAAACAGGCGCCATGTGAAAAACTAGTCTCTAGCTAAGTTAATAGGTTTACGAATTTCGATCAATGATATGCCAAATATCTCAGAGATGAGACATTGGCGGTATCCCAATTGTAATTAGTATTTAGTTGTTAAGTTTATTTATTAATTAAATAAAAGAAATGTTTATTAAACAAAATGCAAACTAAATTTCATGGAATTACAACATGAATTTGGCTAACAAATTCGACCAAAATGAGAACAGAACTTTAAAAAATACTTTATTAAATAAAGTGAAAAACATATCAGCAAAGTCGCCGAATTCTCCCCTATAAAACTGGTCTAATTTTATTATCAAAAAAATCCTAAATTCTGATTTTATGCGAGTTTTATATAATGCTAGTGAAAAGTGTTGATTTGTTACTTTCTAGCGTTCAATTGGTCAATCTATTGAGATGATGTACCGTAAATTTTGTGGACGTATCTTTCAGAGTACAATTTGGAGCCAATTGAAAAACTAATTTTGTATGTATTTTTTTGTTCTGCCTCTTTGGCGTCATATTATGCAACTAATTCATACTAAAGTATAACTACACTTGAACTACGAAAGATAGTGAATTAAATATTCCGTCGAATGAAATATTGTTCATCAAAATCGGATAAAAAATAGATAGACTTCGTTGCCTTGCAAAAAAAGGTATTATTTAGCAAAGCGGCCGAAATATTTTCGTCTCTTTTTTTTGCATGGAAAAAATAGCTGCTTATGTAAAAAGGGAGGAACACCTTTTTTGCCACCACTGTATATCCGGCATTAAAATAATGAAATAATGCTTGGAATAATAATTAAGATTCTATATTGTTTGACCAACTGTATTGGTAGCTTTAGTACCTATTTCCAATCGGTTAGAAATTAAAAATGCCGTTCAGTATAAGTATTTAAGATAAAATAGAGAATCACAGACATAATCGTAATATTTGATTTTAAAAGAACTTTTCCTGAGCACAGTATTCTTAATAACATACATAAAATGTCCTTTATTCATAGGCAAAAATAAAGCTATGTAATTCTTATCCGATTTTAATATGTCATTCGACGGGAAATTCAATTTACTTTCTTTCGTAGTTCAAGGAAAAAGTACTTTAGTACAGAAGAGTGTCGTAAAATAGCGTTGCCCAAAGGACCAAAAACTTACAAATAAAATTTTAATTTTCAATTGGCTCCAAATCGAAATTTGGATCTAAATTAAAAACTTGTGGTATGAAGTGTATCTTGGTTTTGCTAAAACGGCTTAAATATATGCCCCCCAAAAAACGGACTTTTCTTTGTTCAAATGGACCTGTGAAACGGATTAAACTATGAAGACCATTTTTACGGTTGATCATCTGAATACAATAAACAACAAATTACACAATTATAGCATAAAGTTATTTGAAGCCGAGAGAATCACAACTAAAGTCAAACAATTAAAGTTTTTAATTCGTGGCCGCCACTGTATATGACTTAAATTCTTTTCAAATATTACAAGTCTCTAATATAGTTATTGATTATACATGCTTATGCTTTTTTTTGTTCTTTTGATTCAAAATAAATTTAGAGCAATCGAAGTTGATATTTCATCAAAATTTGTCCCCTTGATTTGATTTTAAATCGTTTTATTCCTATTCGTTTTATCCCTAAAAGTGTAAGAGTCTAAAACAACTTGTCAATCAACGTAAAAGTTAATCACAAAGATGTGCTATAAAAAACCTTTTTGTGCAATAATGTTTTGCACCTTTACTGAACATGTAAAATATAATTCAAAACCAATATTTTGTCCACAGACCCTAATTAGATATAACCTTTTTTATACCATTTGACATACTCTCGACAAACTTCTCTATGGTTTTCTTATTATTATTATTGATTTACTTATAAATAGTTTTTAGCAGCTTATTTGGTTGCCCAAGTTTCTGCTCAATGAAAAATTTAATTTTTTTTCACAATTTTTCTTTTTAAGCCTTTTTTCTTAGTTAGCAAATGATGCTTAGATATTTTATAATGAAAAAAAAAAGACATTAGACATTTGATTTATGTTTTAAGTTCACGTATATTTTAAATTTACATCGATTGTTTAAATTTAATTGCATCGTTTAGCCAGTCAAATTTTTGGTTAATCTCACTGGAAACCAAAACAAACTTTAGCTTAAATTACGGGGTTAAAGGTTGTAGAGGGAAGGGGGAAAGTGGAAGAGATCCCCCAAAAACAAACTGATTACCCATGCCCTTTACAAAACAGAGGGCCACTTATGAAGTTTGTGATGTGCTCGATGATTCTAGTTTAATACTAAAAACTAGTCTTTTGTTTGTTTTTATTTTAGGATAAATGTAAAAATAAGGGAAATCTTACAGAGGGTTAGCACAAACACAGAGACTTCTGGCCATTATCATAAGGCCACCCGCCAGGGAAGGCAATTTTGGTTACATAATAAACAATAAAAACTTTATGCAACACAAATTCTTACAATTTTGTTTTCTCGGGGCAAAGACATTTCTCAGTTGATCTGTCCGATATAACTACACAATTTTGGGTAAATGCTTTTCTTGTTCTCTTCTTGGTTTGTGTGTGTGTGTGTGTGGAATTCTTCATGATGAGGGGTTAAAAATAAAACCTATTAGAATTCCAAAAGCGATTATCATTTAAATTATAGGGTATAAGGAAAGTGTGTGTATGTATGTGTGTGTGTGTGTGTGTGTGTGTGTGTGTGTAGAGATGGAGTGGCGGGGAACAACAACTATGACTATGGTTGGCCTAACATTTAGTTCTTTTCTTCCTTCTTGGCATCGCCAGAAGTCTCGTTCGAACTACTGCTGCTGCTGCTATCAGCAGATCCCGATGAGCTACCCTCACGCTCAGCAGCCATCTGGAAAAAAAGGAGAATGATTGGTTTTAGTAACGATTTAAAGTTGAGTCTGGGTATGGGAACTCACCTTCTTGTAGGCCATCTCGAAGAGCTTCAATGAAGACTGCTGCAATTGAGTGGTGGCCTTACGAACTTCCTCAAGATCAGCTGTCTCCTTGTTGGCCATCAATGTGCGCAGATCAGCAATTTCCTTTTTCAGCTTTTCGCACTGCAATGATAAAAAAAAAATCAAAACAACTTTCCTATTTTGTTTGCTAGAAGTTTTCTTACCTCTTCGGCGGGCAGCTGGCTCTTGAACTCTTCCATCTTGGTCTCTGTGTCGTGGAGTATGCTGTCTCCCTGGTTAACAATCTCAATAAGTTCACGCTTCTTTTTGTCAGCAGCGGCATATTCCTCGGCCTTCTTGATCATGTTCTCGATTTCATCCTTGCTTAGACCACCGCTAGACTGAATAACAATCTGTTGTTCCTTGCCGGTGCCCTTATCCTTGGCCGATACATGGACGATGCCGTTGGCATCGATATCAAAGACAACCTCGATTTGTGGGACACCACGTGGTGCTGGTGGAATGCCCACCAAAGTGAAGGAACCAAGCTTCTTGTTGTCATTTGCCATTTCACGTTCGCCCTGATGCACCTTAATCTCCACCTGAGTCTGACCATCAGCGGCTGTGGAGAAGACCTGTGACTTCTTGGTGGGAATTGTGGTATTCCTTGAGATGAGACGTGTGAAGACTCCACCCAAAGTCTCAATACCCAGAGACAGAGGTGTAACATCGAGCAACAGAACATCGGTGACATCACCAGCTAGAACACCACCTTGGACAGCGGCTCCGACAGCCACAGCCTCATCGGGATTAACCGAACGTGAGGGCTGACGTCCAAACAAATCCTGAACAGTGGATTGCACCTTAGGCATACGAGTCATACCACCGACTAGCAAAACTTCACCAATTTCCGATTTGGACACATCGGCATCGGACAAAGCCTTCTGGCAAGGTTGAATTGTGCGCTTGATGAGATCACCCACCAAACTCTCCAGCTTGGCGCGTGTCATTTTAAGGTTCATGTGCTGAGGACCAGCGGAATCCATGGTCAAATAAGGCAAATTGATGTCAGTCTGTTGGGATGACGACAACTCGCACTTGGCCTTCTCTGCAGCCTCCTTCAAACGTTGCATGGCAATGCCATCCTTACGGATATCGATTCCAGTATCTTTCTTAAATTCGGCCACCAAGTAGTCCACAATCGTATTATCGAAATCCTCGCCACCCAACAAGGTATCACCATTGGTGGATTTCACCTCAAATACACCCTTCTGGATTTCCAAAATGGAAATATCGAAAGTTCCGCCGCCCAAATCATAAACAGCGATGCTAAAATTAAAAAAAAAAGAGTTAATAATCTAGATAAATCTAAAGATTTAAGTTAGGTATTTACATTTTGTCCTCGGTTTTGTCCATGCCATAAGCCAGGGCAGCTGCTGTGGGTTCGTTGATCACACGCAAAACATTAAGTCCGGCAATTTGTCCCGCATCCTTGGTGGCCTGACGCTGTGAATCATTGAAATATGCTGGCACCGTAACGACGGCATTCTTGACAGGTGTATTCAGATATGCCTCGGCGGTCTCCTTCATTTTGATCAATATGAAGGCTCCAATCTGTGAGGGTGAGTATACTTTGCCATCGGTGGCCGAGACCCAGGCATCACCATTCGAGGCCTTAACCACTTTGTATGACAAATTGGTAATGTCCTTCTTCACCTCGGGATCATCGAAACGACGACCAATCAAACGCTTGGTGGCATAGAAAGTGTTGGCCGCATTGGTAACAGCCTGACGCTTGGCGGGCATACCGACCAAACGTTCGCCTTCCTTGGTGAAGGCCACATGGGAGGGAGTGGTACGCGCACCCTCAGCATTCTCAATGACCTTTGCCTGTTTGCCCTCCATCACAGCCAAGCAGGAGTTGGTGGTGCCCAAATCAATACCAATAACAGCACCTTTAACATCTCCGGATCTAAACGAATCAAAAAAAAAATAGAGAATTTGAGTGATAAGCATTGCAAGAGGAGGCAACAGAGATAAGAAAACTATAGTACATTGGCCTAGAAGCTTCGACAGAGAATGAATTCTGATGTCAGAAACTTTAACTATTGGGAAACTCTCTCATCCTTAAGATTTACAGATTTTCCCCCTCTTATGTTGGTTTTTTGAGGGGTTAAAGCTAATAATCCTCAAGCCACTAATCATTTTCCAGCAAATCTTTCTACCAATATATACGAGGATCAAATAAACGGAAACAAAGGCAATCGGACAAAACAAAAACGCTTGGGAAAATCTTATTCATTGTTTACATAGCAACAGGAAACATGGAGCACCCTGTATATTGTTGCCTTACATCAAACATAATAAGATGCAAGCAACTCCCAAACTAATTTGAATGATAAAAGAAAATATATAGATCGATCAAGCAGATTATGATGCAATGTAGAGAAACTACGTATAAATATGCCGCTGAATTGTTTTCAGCATGTGCTCATTACATAAGCAAAATGGTTCGATAAATCTAGGGATATTACTTACTTATAACGATTCAAACCATGATTGGCCACTGGCAGAGTCTGCAATAAGAGATTAAGCCATTTATTTAGTAAATTCATAGAAAACATGAACATCATGCCACCCCCGCCACTCCCCTGCATGCAGCGTATTATGTAAAGAGGCGGCATTCCGTTGAGTACTTACGCGGAATATGCTAGAAGCTCCACTTAGATTCGTTGGAGCAACTCCGATCTGGCGTGCAAGACGAGGCAACAAATTGGGTACACGCAACATTTTTAAAATCTTTAGTTTCACACTGTAAAATGCAAATTAAGAAAAAAGAATTAACAAAAAACTGAACTTTGATAGGTAAATTTCTCTTCTAGTTTCAGCTTATGAGGAAGAACTTTGCAATATGTTATTGATATTTCGCACAAATTTTATATTAGCAACAAATGCTTTGATTGGAAGATATTGTTAGATTAATTTATTTCTTTGTCTGCATACGTACGATTCGATTCTTATTGGAAATAAATTATGAAACAACCGCTAAGAAAGCGAAAAATTTCGTCAGAGAACGGAACAGCGAGCACGTTTCCACACGAGGGTTGGCGAGTAAGTGAATAATCGGAATAGAAGACGGTATTAGTTAAAGGACCAGTGTTGCCGTTTGCTCTTTTTGCTTTCTTAAATTAAAACTTACCAAAATTATGACAAACTCAAATTTCGCTGTTATAATAGCTAAAACTGTCTGTATATTAATTTAATTCTCATTGACATTGAATGATTAAAATTATAAAATTGACTGCTATAACCAAGCCGCCTAAGTCACGTCAAATAAGGGAGAGAAAAATCCAAGATGAGTTAATTTTGTGCAGTGTAAATATTTCTTGAGTTTATTGGTGTGCATGGGGCATTTAGTCTTATCAGTTATCGATGTTTGATAGCCGGTTTTTGGTGTCTGCAACCCTGGTTTTGACACATGCCTGAACATTGGTGCAGTCAAACAATCGAGATATCATTGCGTAAATAGTATTCCAAAAATTTCGTGATTTACATCAAAATTTACGCACATAAAGGCGGTTGGATTTTTTGGGCCGCGAAGCTGACTGATTGGTCACATAAGATATGCCTTCTGATAACGAATCGGATGGAGAACTGGAGGAGAACTACTATACATTTCTGAACCTGCCACGGGATGTAAGTTCATGACCCTGATTATATTTTTTAAAAAGGATTTTAAATATAATGCAATGTTTTTTTCAGGCCACCGCCGACCAGATTAACACTTCCTATCGGAAGCAAAGCCGCATTTACCACCCGGACAAGCATTTGGATGCGGAGAGTAAAAAGAAAGCGGAAATTATGTTCAATCGCACTAAACGTGCCTATGAAGTGTTGTCCGATCCCCACCAGCGAGCCATCTACGATTCGGTGGGTGTGAAGGGTCTCAAGACCGAGGGCTGGGAAATAGTACATCGCACCAGGACGCCAGCTGAGATTAGAGAGGAGTACGAACGTCTAGCGCAGGCGGCTGCCGAACGTCGCCTTCAGCAAAGAACCAATCCGCGGGGTAATATCACAATCAATGTGAATGCCACAGAGATATTTGCTCCCTACGATGACACAGAGATGCCACGGGTGGAAATTGGCTCCATGAGCATTGCACAGTCGATTGAGGCTCCTATAACCCGAAAGGACATGATTGTGATGAGCGGCAATCTATATTCCTCAAATGGCACTGGCAGCGGTGGCTTTGTCGTGGCTGGACGACGACTTTTGAACAAGGGATGGCTTGAGCTCTGTGCCGGAGCGGGCAATGGTTTCCTATTGGGTTTAAAGGGTAAATATACGACGTTTCGACGTTGGACAGATGCAGGCAATTTAAATGTGTAAAGATCTATTCCAATGTAGGTGGTCGCACTCTTACATCTAAGCTGACGGTGAACGGTGGCACCAATCTGAATTTCCGTGAACATGCTGTAATCCCTGCCCTCTTTTCCACCCTGGCTGTACAATTGGACAAACATACAATGGGCAGCCTAACGCTAAATGCAGGACCACAGTCTTCTATGACCACACAGATCGATCACTCCAATGATCAGTACTCGTTAAGCTCGTCCTTTGTGATTGGAACTCCTCACATCTATTTTAGTTTGGCTTACACACGCAAAATGATGGAGAACGAGCTAAAGCTTAAACTGGCGGCCAAGTAGGTTAACGATTTCTTGATTACGACCTGATTATGAGTGCTTATCTTTTGTCTAATCTCATGCAGGGTGGGCACATTTGGATTCATGGGCGAGTATGGAGTGGAGAAAAAGGTTTCCAAGTATAGCTCAGTAGTTGCTACAGTATCAGTAGGTGTTCCATCGGGAGTTATATTAAAATTTAAGTAAGTTCGTCATCATTTAATTATCTTTATTAGTTATGATATTGATTTTTAATCTTAACCGCCAGAATTGTACGTTCAAATCAATCGTATGTGTTCCCTATACATTTGAGCGAAGAAATTGTTCCAGCTGCTGTGTTCTATGCCTCCATTACGCCAGTGATTGCGTGGTTCTTTATTAAGAAATCCATAATGGAACCCATGGAGGCTGAACGCAAAAGCATTGAAGTGGAGCGCACCAAGAAACAAAATGAGCAGCGATTGGCTGCCAAGAAACTGGAGGCCAGTGCAGCAACGCATCTAATGCAACGCACTTTCAATCGGATTCTCAATGAGGAAATGTTGAAACATGGTCTAATCATAACTCGAGCTACATACGGATGCCTAAGTGAAAGCGGAAATAATTTCCAGGCGGGTTTGTCTTACGATGTGACCATACCCATACAATGTCTAGTCAAGGATGGCACCTTGCAGCTTTACGAGTCCTCAAAGGTGGGTTAGCAAATGACAGCCTTAATTGTTAAAATAATTGTTTTCCATTTATAGTGTGATCTGCCTGGCTTTTATGATCCCAGCATTGGGGACGACAAGATCCTACGCATAGAGTACACCTTTAATGATCAGTTTAAGATTGTTAACCTAAAGGACAATGAGGCTCTGCGACTGCCCCCGGCTGGGAACTCTGGAGGTTCCTCACCAAACAATTAGCATAAATCTTCAGTTCTGTTTGTACTTGTTTTCAACGGTAATATAATAGCATACAATTTATAATTTCGGCCGGCTTGCTATTATCATAGCAACAGATATGGCAAATTGTTTCTTTTTTTTAATGTACATAAGTCAATTATTAAATAAATGCTTTTTAAAAAAGACCTCCGATTGACAAGTTATCGATGCCGGCCGTCAAGTGTGAATGGGTCATAATAATCGAAAACTAAGTGTGGTATCGATTGTTTGTGGTAGCTCAAGTAAATTACTGTCAAGTGAAGGGGGGCAGTAGGAAAAAGAAAAATATGTAAATATGCCACTGCAAAGTTAAACAGACCGATTTGCAGTGGCTATAGGAACAATGCAATCCCTGGACCATGATGGTAATCTCAAAAGTGAATCTCCTCCGCTTACTGGGCGCCGCAGTATGTTTGCTGCTGTTGCTTAACTTTGTGGGCTTCCGGACGAGTGCGGATGGAGATGGAGCCAGGTGAGGATGAGCAAATCGATTCATTAGTGCTTAATATATGTGTAAAATCTATTCATTCACACATTCTGACAGCATTCGCATACGACGTGTCCACAAATATGCTCATATCTACAATAGAAACTCGACTGGTGGTGGCCTGCCCGCCGCCCCTCTGGCCCCTTCATCTGTTCTAAACCAGGAGCAGGGTATCCGCAACTCCACTCCTACTGTGTCTGTGATTGCTTTGGCAAACTTTACTTCCATTCCACAAGACTTATCCACGCACAAGCCAAATCCAAATGCCGCCGCCCCCCTACATGTCAACTGCACAGATCCTGATCCCCGTGATGGTGGACCAATCACCCCGAATACAACGCTCGAGTCACTCGACATTATTGAGGCCGAGTTGGGTCCTTTATTGCATCCAGGTGGTGCTTATCAGCCTGAAGATTGCCTTGCTAAGCATCATGTGGCAATTGTGGTGCCATTTCGGGATCGTTATGCTCATCTATCGGTCTTCCTGCGTAACATACATCCGTTCCTAATGAAACAACGCATTGCCTATCGCATCTTCATTGTGGAGCAAACGAATGGTAAGCCCTTTAATCGGGCTGCCATGATGAATATCGGTTACTTGGAGGCCTTAAAGTTATATCAATGGGATTGTTTTATATTCCACGATGTCGATCTATTGCCTTTAGATGATCGCAATCTGTACAATTGTCCACGCCAGCCCCGGCACATGTCGGTGGCTATAGACACTCTAAATTTCAAGTAAGCAAATTTATAGCAAACCTCCGATTATCATCTAAATTAATATGCATTAATGGTTGCCAGGTTGCCTTATCGTACTATATTTGGTGGGGTCTCGGCCATGACCAGACAGCACTTCCAAGCAGTGAATGGTTTTTCGAACTCATTCTTTGGTTGGGGTGGCGAAGATGACGACATGTCCAATCGGTAATGTTCCAGACTATTCAATTTATGACAAAAATGGAAATTTATTATTTTTCTTTCACAGTTTGAAGCATGCAAATCTATTCATATCAAGGTATCCAATTAACATAGCTCGCTACATGATGTTGAAACATCAAAAGGAGAAGGCTAATCCCAAGCGGTAGGTGCTCCTTCTATACTTCTATCTTTAATTAATATAATACATTTATTCCATTCGTTAGCTTTGAAAACCTACAGAATGGCATGGGTAAAATCGAAATGGACGGCATCAACTCGATCAAATACTCTATATACAGTATAAAGGAGTTTCCAACATTCACCTGGTATTTAGCTGAGCTAAAGAACTCCGATAAAAAGAGTTGAACGGACACACACACACAGACAACATAAATACATAACATGTACAAAAGACATTATTACTTTCTCGAATCGTAGAATCTCTGCTCGTTTTTGTTTTTTAGTTAAATTTATATATATTTTTTTTTGTTGTTTATTAATTAATTATTCTATATTATATAGAAGTAGTCTGAACAAACAGAAAATGACAATTTAATATGATGAAAACAAGATCAAATATTAGTGAACAGATGTGGTGGTAGTAAAAATATATATATATATAGAATATATATGTCCAAGTCAATATACTTAACTTATAATATGATGTAGTATATACATATATACTTTTTAAACAACATAATTTAGCCACAATTCTACTCGCCGTAGTCGTCAATATCTAATAACTCTTAACCCCAAACTCTTGTAATATTTCGATACTAATTGTTGAATCCTATTTTATTTTGAAATCTCTTTTTAATACCATTTCGTTTTTCGATTCGGTCTCTTTGACAACTACACCTAATTCCTACAAGGTGAAAATGTAGATATATATATATATATATACCATATATATACAATATATATATATATACACATTACTTATAGTATATATATATATATATGTATATTACTTTTGTGATATGCAAATTGTTATTCAAAATCAAGAACGATTTATACTAAATATAAAAACTTTTACTATATCATAAAAAATAAAAGACAAAACAAAACAAAAGCCAAATAAAACAAACATAAACTTAAATTCGTTTGTTAGATTTCGATTTATTATTCAGGTTATTATTTCTTTTTTTTTACCATTTTTTATTTTTAATATTATGTATTCGATTTAGATAGTAATTATGGCTGGTTTTTTTTTCGTAACGACGTCGACTAAGTAGTTGGTTAACCTCAGGTTAGTGGGCTAGGGGAGAACTCGTAATTTATTTTTGGGGAATTAAATTCCTTGGCTCATTTATTAGTATAGAAAGTCAAAACTTAAAATTTTAGGAGCTTTTTTTCACATAGGTAAATGCCTTGAGCAAAGTTATAAACAATATTTTTTTTTTTGTTTTTTGAGCAAAACCAAATCCAACAATTTTTAAATATATATATATAGATGTATATACAAATAGCTAATTGACAATTTGAAAAGACTTTTGCAAACAAAGATATATATATCCACGTTAGCAATACACAAAAAAAATATAAATTTTGGACAACAAAATTACAACAATTAGAGCAAACCCAGGAGTGTTAATTAGCTTTCTCTTGAGAGAGAGGGGTGTCGGGGGCAGGATTTAGCAGATATTAGAAACCTATATACAAGTTTAATATATTCGAAGAATCCCCGAAACGAATTCCTTACATAATAGTGCAAGGCATTGCACAGCAGAGGGGCAGACATACGGGCACCACAGCTCCACCAGATTTGGTTTTCGTCTTGGACTTGGAACCCGATTCGTACTCATACATTCCAGAGCCCTTGGCCCAACGACCCTGTAAGTAAAATGAAAAGTTAATCAAAGTTAACTTTGTCTTTTGACAGAGAAGGATGTGCTTACGCCTGAGGCCGAACCCGCATGCATTTCCTCGCGCTTCAACATAATGGTCTCATGGCCAGGTGGATAGTAGACCTCTTTGCCGGCCTTGTTTACAGATGGAACATGTTGCTGGTTGGGCGAGGCCACAGCGGTTTCAATTTCACGCTTCCGTACCGGAGTCTCAATATCTACACGATCCACATGATCTGTAGTCTATAAGAGAAGAGAAATTTAAGATTATAAAACCATTGGATATGCAACTTAACTTACAGTGCCAAAGGATTGCATTAGATCGTCCACACGTTGGGGAGGATTGGCATTGCCAACTGGTGGATAGTGTTCAACACCATCCACTGGGAAGGGCGATGGTGTGCCATAATTATCTGGACCAGGACCACGACGATTGTTTGTAGTATTTGTGTTGCTCGTAGATGAGTATTTGTATGAATAGCTGGTGGTATTCGGTGGATAACCGGGTCCACCATTCTGTGGCTGCGCTGGATACGCCGAGACAGGTGGCAATTGTTTCAAAGGAGCCGAAACCGCCGGCTGTGGTCCTTGGCCATTTGGTGGTCCATGCAGAGTGTTGACTGTATTCGATGTCTCCGTCTCCGTGTAGTAATAACGATTGAAGCCTGGCGGCGATGCAGGCATGCCATAGTTGGGACTATGAGCCGGACTGTGCGGTGGATAACGCGTCTGATTTGATTGATTTGGTGGATACTCATTCACCGTATTCACATTGTCGGTCTTGTGTATGTTATAGACAATGGTGCGACTGCTATTGGGTGGATTACTGCTTGGTGATCCAACCACTGGCAATTGACGCGGCTGTGGACTAACTCCGCGTGTTGTGGTCTCCTTGTGTTCGCGTATCTCATACGATTGATTGGTCAACAATGGACGATCGTTGGGCTTGTTCAGAGTGGAATAACTCTCCGTATTGTAGACCACCGTCTGTGGGACATGACTTGGTGACAATTGGCTATAGTTTTGACTGGTATTCGTGGTGTGAGTCTCATGTTGTTGATGTTTATAGCTGCTGCTGTTCAATGTATTTGTATTGACATTGCGATTGATGGTGCTGGTTGTGCTGCCAGGACCAGCTGGTATCTCATACGTGTATGTACGGACTGTTGTGGTCACCTTAGTGCCAGGAGCAGGCAAAATGCCATCACTCAGGGCAATATCTTGCAATTCCTTGTCAATGTTGGTGGTGCTGCTGCTTACAGTCTGAGTTGGCAATAATTCCACATTATTATTTATGGTCCGATTACTTTCATAGATCTTTGACTTGCTCTCATAGTGACCGCCGCTAGGTGAAGAGGCTGGGGGAAAAAAAACAGAACTTTTATCATAAATTTTCAAATTTTTGTAGCGCTCTTTCACGACTAACCCAAAGTATAGGAGGATGGCTTCTCTTTAGTCTGGTATTCATCACGATGTAAGCTCGAATACTTGGCCGAGGACTGCAAAGTGCTATAGTCCTTGGGATTAAAGGTTTCCACATCATCCAAATACGATTGCTGAGGAGCCCCAGAATGTTTGGTGGTCTTGATGACACGTGTGGTCTTTGTTACAGTTCCAGTTGAAGGATCAGTACGTTCCCTAAAATCAGAAATGAAGTAAAGGTTAAAAAGTTTGGGGGAGAAATTTAAGAATTTTCCTTACAAAGTTCTATAGGATGTTCCTCCATTGGTTGGCAACAATTCACGATCTCTGGTACTCAATTGACGTTCATGCTTTAAATCCTCTAGCAGAGCATCCAATTGATCAACATTCTGATCTGTTGGAGTTTTGCTCTGATACGATAAGTTATTATCGCCGGAGCTTGAGTATTGATAGGATGATTTCTTATAGGCATAAGCATTCTTATCGTTCTGCAAAAAGTTGAGAAAGATTTTGAGTGTGTATTAACTTAAAATTTAGTTAATTTTAACTTACACGTCCTCCCCATTTTGAGGGAGAATCTCTCAATGAGGATGAGTAATTTTCTGAACTGCTCGAGTACTGCATTTCCGATTTCTATATGTATGTAGATATTTCTGCTGAAAGTCGTCATATATATACATATAAATCAATTTGTTAATATATTCATCAATTACGTGTTGTGAGTAACTTAAAAAATAAAAGATCGTGGGTGTTGTTAACACGTAACCATGGATCAACAACAAGGTTCATAAGAATTTCAAACATTCTCATTCATTCATTCATTGGAGACACCCACTCGATTTATGCTATTCGATCTGAATCTGTTTAATCTCCCATACAAAAATGGAAGCATTTGGCATGCCTTAAGTGAGAAGTCATCTCTCTCTCCCTCTGTGTATCGGACAAGTGGTCATCATTTCACAGAATTCATCAGATGGCACACATATTAAATGTGTATATAGAGAAAGATATGTATCAACAAGGGCAATCTTTGGAAAACAGGTTTCGCAATCTTGCGTGTCCTTAACTCCTTTTATGTCTGGGTCTGGACGGGAATAAAACTCAGACAGCATTTTTTTTCCCCCTCCTGTGTTTGGTTTTGTTTGAATTTAGCGATAACCTTGAGAGAGATTTCATTGAGTGGCTTTTTTTGTGTTTTTTTATGAGATGCCAAAATGAGATGAATTGAGAGGAGATACCGAGAGACACCGAGATGATGCAAAAATTCGTTAAGCAAACAACAACAACAACAACACAAGGATGACCAGCATCAGAACCGCTGATGATGTCATCTCCCATCAGTTGATAATGAAAACTAACTACATACTGCATAAGCGCAAAAACTGTCAAGTGACCGAGTGACACGGGCAAGTCGAATAAATAAATCAGAGACAACTAAATTTAAATACCTTATACATATAGATTTTTGAGAAATATTACAGCATATATACAATAGTTTTGTGTTTTGATTAATGATGCTACAAAATTTACAAATTTGCTGCCCTAATAAGAGAACAAAAGAGTTTTTTGTTGGGTTGTAAGAAGTTTCCATGCACTTTTCATTTAGGACAATTTTGCCCAAAAAAAAAAGACTGGTAAGATCTTATTTATACAGTTAGCTTAAATAATTGCTAAGTCTTATTGTTAGCGGCTAGGCTCGTTCGAGGTCAACTAAAAGAAGCAAAATAAGTCATCAGGTTATCATTTTAGCTTTCAAGTTGTCTTTCATCTTAAGACATTGCTAAAGATGACATTTTACACTGCGTCACCGCTTAAACTAGTTGCGAATCATAGCTAATTAAATCAAAAAAAGGGAGGCTAAGCCTACAACATTATTTTTAGTTGAATACTTTAATTCAAGTCGTAGGAAATATTATTTAAACAGAGATTTTCAAATTGTGAGAAAGGTTTCATAAAAATAAATATCGAGAGAGATATATGAAAAGTTGTTGCTATAGTTGTAATGATATCTTTTTCAAAACTTTGCATCCAACGAAAAAACACGTTAAAAGTAATCCCCTGAGCACGGAAGGAAATCGTTGAAATCTTTGACATCAAAAAGGTTTGATAAAGATCTTTGAAGAGTTTGAAAATTTCTATAAAGTGTTCACGCAGTGTGTATAATTTATATATATATTTTTATATAGTTTACAATCTGGGATAAAGAAGAAACAGAACAACACGTTTTTCCTTCGTGGGAATAAGGTTAATTAATCAAATCCAATTTTATATGAAACCATCGTGATAATATAAATGCAGTTTAATTCGTATGAGAAACTATGGAGTTTGGTCATTTATTTCTTTGAAAAAAAAAACTTTCAAAGTGTTAATCATACCTCGAATTTCTAAGACAACGCCTCAACTTACAAATAAATGACTTTTTAGTCACTTTAAGAGAAAACATTCTAAAATGTTTCCGTTCAATAAATTCATTTTAAAACATTAAACCTGTCAAATTTGAGCCCCCTAATTGGTTTTACATCAACATTTATGAAGTAATAATCTTTACAAAAGTTCGAAAATGAATTTCAAAACATTTCAAGCATTTGGACAATAAAATTCAGTTCTCGTACAAAATCTTTTGAACCTTTTATGAAATTTCGAGGTTCCTATGGCATTAATTAACTGAATATAATGTCCCCCAACCCAGGGCAGACATATTAGAAAATCCTACACACCATATGGTCAAGAAACTCACGTAAGCAAATATAAAAAAACAAAAAAAAAAAAATCAACAACAACTAAAAAGAAGAATGAGACATAAAAATCATAATATAAATAAAAGGCCGAATCTAATTAATGCCGCCTGATCATAGCACGTTTTTAGCGTCTGGGGACAGAGTAGAGAACGGTTAGAGATCTCCAAATCTCAGAGAAAGAGAGAGAGAGAATGAGAGATAGAGAGAGAGCTTGTGTGTTTTGCATTTTGCATATGTACATCCAAAAAAAAATGATCTCATAAGCATATTAAACTTTTTGTTAGAGAGAGAAACATGTTGTTGTTGTTGTTGTTGGGGGCGGGGCGGGACTTGCAAAATGCCATTCCGTGGCAGGTCGTCGAGATCGAGATCTATATAGCATATATGTATGTATGTATATATGTACATACGTAGGCAAAACATAAAATAAACAACAAGTTTTGTAGAAGAGAATAAGAAAAAGCCAGAAGGTTGAATCTGGGGAAGTTTTTATACCCTTTCTATTTGTAATGCTTTTGCCCAACTCTATCAAAATGAAAATTCTTTTATTTAAAAAGTCGAATTTCAACAAAGAACGTTTTAAATTATATTTTAACCGAAGTAATATGATATGTTAATTATTCTGTTAGTGATACAATAAGTTTATGGATCAATCATTCCTATGAGAACTTTATATATACTCATCCAATTTTGATCAAATTTAAAAGAATTATATCTTATCTATTGACTCCTATTATGTATCCAGTTTAGTGATAATTCTATAAGAAACAAACAAGTTTTTACATCAAATAGATTAATGATTAAGGCGTTTGATTTTGATCAATATAATGAACAAGCAAACCAAAACTTTTATAAGAATCTCTGAGATCAATAAATCTTAACTCCAGTTTCGAATGATACGTAAACTTAGTCGTATCATAAAAACTTTTCTTTTATAGGTATGATCTTGAAGATTTCTTGTTTGGATTTCGAATGTTTGATCAAACTTAATATACTCTTTTTAAACAAAGGGTATAAAAAAGCGAAGGTGTTGTTGTTATTGCTGTTTCTGGTTGTTAAAAATTTCCGAAAAAATCAAAAAATTGAAATGTAGGCGAGACTTATGTATATATATTTCAGTTTATATGTACATGTAGATACATTTCGACTTCAACATGTGTGCTGGAATTGCCAATTTATGTACGTGTATGAGTGTGTGTGTGTGTGTTGGAGAGTGTGTGTTATGGTGACGCTTCTCCTGCCCGCCCAACACACCTACGCAGTTCAAGCCATTTGAACTTGGCTAATTTTTGTTTTGAATGTTTTTGGGATTCAACTTTCTGTTGAAAAGGCAACCTCGCGCCTGAGCAAAAATGTTTCTCAGTATTTATTCTTCTTTTTTTTTTTTTGCTCTTTTTCCGTCTTACATATATGAAAACAAATAAATTCTATTTATAGTATCCACTGCCACTGTTCTTTTTGGCTTTCAATTTGAATACTGCGCTGTTTTTCAAAAGCATTATTTCTGAAGAGTGCGCCTGGTAAATGAATCATTCTACAGATATACAGAATACATGGTAGATACAATTATAGATAGAATAGATTGGAGGAGCAGAGGGGGGCCACCATCTCTCCTTGACGGATGCGTGTGTACTTTGTATCTATATTTTCCGTTTCTTTCTTTTTCGATTGAAAGCAATTGAAATTTCACTTAAACAACGCGTATGGGGAAAAACTCGTTTTCTATGCTCTCTCGGTCTGTCACCCAAATTGTACATAGATATATGTATGTATATATGCCTATGTATGTGTGTGTGTGTGTGTGTGTGTATTTGTTTGTTGGTAAGCTCGTCTGCCCTGTAGAGTTCAGTTCAATAGATACACAACACATTCACTCGTCACACAATTCTTCCTCCCACTCCCCATTCCCCATTCCCACTCCCACTTCACTCCATTGAAGTCGTCACTCACTTTGCACTATTCCAAAAAACTTCTGAATTAAACAAACTCCGTAAGTACAGTATTTCGAGCTTTAAAGCGGAAAAAGAAAATTAGGTTGGTTGCGCGCGGATGCGGATTCGATTCGTTTTAGTTTGATTTGGTTTTGTGTTAGTTTTGGTCGATCTTGTTCCTAACTCCAACTACGTAACGGTAACGTTAACGATAAACGGAACACAACTTGCGTCGCTTTGTTGTTTCTACGCGTAAGCGTCGTGCTTTACTGAGGCTTCACTTGCCACCAGCGATCTCGAATCTCTACCAGACTGAACGGACCTGTTCGCTTTCGCTCACCACGATCAGCGTGTGAGCATCAATTCTCTCAGTTCAAAGCTCATCGAGTGAACAGAAAAGCTTTTTCTTTTTCGCCTGTCTCAACAGGTCTAATGCTAATTGCGATTGATAAATATTGCAGAACTCTGAATGTATTTGGGAATACCCTTTCTTTTAATTATTTACCTTTGCAATGAGACGTTATCTAAGTTTTGGAATCCTTAAAGTATGCTATAAATAATTGGAATGTCAAGTTTGAGACCTCCTGGAAGAGATATAAAGAGGTAACTTTTTGTAAGCGACCATTGAAGAATAAACTTAGATTGAAAAATTGCTTAATCAAGACCAAAGCATAATGAACTATGTTTGTTTGGTGTCCTGGATTTGAGTAGCACACAATGGCTCTTAACGCATCCATGAGATGAATGTTGAAGACGTTTTTCCACATTGTTTTTATTTTCCTTGCTCTAATTAGGTGTGAACAGTGTTTAGGTTACTTTAGCAGGTAATTCCTCTACTACTTCAAGAAAATTTCGCATAGAATGCGTCCTGCCGTGCTTTGAGTGAAAATGTGTTGACTGGATCTTTATGGTTCCGCTTTAGCTGGGTGTGATGTGATTCGGTTTCGGTTGAGGTTTCCATCATTAAGTCGTTGCGTTCACATGACAGATGCATCCGAACTTAAAGCCATTTCTTATGAAATTGATATTTTTAAACATATAAAAGAAATCGTGAAAAATTCTTTAGAATTTCGATTGACTTCATCTTAATGATTAGAGCTTGAGGCAATAGTTTTTCAAGTTTTAAATAGGAATTCATCACTACCTACGATTCTGAGATCATTTATCGGTATCAAATCATGAAATCATTGAATTGCAGTGGGGACACTAAGTCATACAGTCTGCCTGGGTTGAATCAAGACAAGGAAAAAGTAATGAATTTTTAAAATATGAGATTTCTTTTCGAAAGGAAATCTATGGGTGTCCATACATATGATACAAAACGGATGTCATAAAACAAATCTACGCAGTATTAATATATATATTCGGACAGTCATCATTATCTTATTGTTAGTTTATCCTTGATCTGATCTTAAACTGATTTAACTTTAGACTTCAACTTATCTCTAGTTGGTTACAATATTGTTAAATATCCTTTATTGATGACTCGTGAACTCCCAAACTACTAGTTGTGTTGGTATTTAAGAAATTTCAAAGATTTAACCACTTTTTGTTGTGAAAATTTTTATTCAATCATATTGCAGTTTAAGCGATATTCATTAAAGGTAAGATTCTTTCTTGATCACGAAAGCAAGATTATAAAAAAAAAAACAAAGAACCAAGTTGACACAAATCATTGGTGTTGGGGATGTTACTTTAAAATTACAGTTACTTAAGAAGTTACTCCTCAGCGGCCTCTGTCGATTCATCAACCTGATGGAACATTAATCCTTAGCGGGGACCTCAATGACTCGTGGCTTGTCAATGATGCGAGCGGTCTTGTTGCCCTTCTCAACAATGCCAATGATCCAGGCCTGGTAGCCCTCCTGTTTCTCGATGTCCTTGCAATAGGCAGCAGCCTGTTCACGTGGCAAGCAGATGAGCAGCCCACCGGAGGTTTCGGCAGAGTGACCCTGCAGTAACTGGAACATATTGCCACAGGCCTTGGCCACAGCCGCCATCTTGGCAATCACTGGAAGATTATGGATGACAAAGGAAACATCCTTCTTTTGATGGTTAGCCAATGTCTGGGCATGACCCAGAAGGCCAAAGCCGGTTATATCGGTGGCCCCGTGGGCATTGTACTTGTGCATAAGGCGAGCAGCCGTGCGATTGAGACGCGACATGGAGTTCATTGCCCGGTGATAGGCTTTGCGGACATCCTCTTCAGACACAACCAGTTTGATGCGATTCCAGCGTTCGGGTTGATCGATCCATTGATGGGCATTGACGGCCACCTGCGTGCCAAGGGGCTTGGTCAAGACCAGGACATCTCCAACAACAGCATTGTCAGGAACAATGTACTCATTTGGTTGGCAAATGGTAGAGGCTACCCCGCCAATTGTACACCATGGATTCACAACACTCTGGCCACCAGTTACAGTGGTGCCGGCATCCAAAGCAGAGTCCTTAAAGCCGCGCATGATCAAGGGAATCACCACATCCCGCTCCTTTTCCGTCATCTTTGTGCTGACGGCCAGCAACATGAGCATATTATCGCAATCAGTTACGCCCATGGCATACAAATCGCTTAGGACATTCGCACAGGCAATCTTACCCATCATGTAGGGATCATCAACAATTGGATAGAAGAAATCCGTGGTCTGGACAAGGCACAGACCGCCATGGCGCAGTGGTATCACCGAACAGTCCAAACCAATACCGATTCTGGGAATAGCTACATTCATAAACTGCGTTTCCTGATCCTGGGCCGAATAATCCTGCTGAAGGGCTGACACCAGTTTGGTGAGAACCTCCTGTGGGACCTTGCAGCCGCGTCCTTTCAGATCGGCAAACCGTGTCAAACGGAATGAGGCATCCAGATCATGAGCGGTGGGGTCAAAAGGCCGTCGTAGTTCGGCATCGCCGCCTCCATGTAGTTCCAGATGAGCGGAATTTAAGACATCAGCAGCGTAGCTCATTTTATACTAAAATAGAGAAGGGGCGGGCGTGGAATGGGGGTTAATTCTGATTAGGAAAACTCTACGCACGCACTAAATAACAAAAACAAAAACCCTACAAAGGCTTGGAAGAACTCGCGTTCTCCCTTGTCACCAATACTTAAGCAGACAGACGTGTATGTATACGCTATTTGCGTTTAGTGTGTGTAACAAGCGCTCTGATTGGTCAATTGGCGGATGGCGGCTAAAACGGGCGAAGTCAGTATTTCTCCCTGTTGGTACAGTGCATAGCGTGATGGCGACCAAAATGCGCGCCTTTTTAAAACACAACTAATTTTACACATGTAACCCCAAAACCTAATTGTCTATAGCTACTTACGTTTGCTTAACGTCAATTTTGTTGAAAATATGGAAAAACTTTTGAGAAAATTAAATTCTTTTCGCTTTGCTGCGAAACACACACCAAATATCTTCGGTCACTCTACAAATACAACAACAACACACGGGAGTCGCTTACATCCCTATTTCCCGACATTTCAATATGCATGTTATTTTGCAGCCACTTCAAAATAGTGGTAGCCGCAGCTCTCAATGTCCCGCTATTTGAGCGCTACCATTTTCAGGCGGCGAATTGAGCAAGCCGCGAACTTGTTGATGTTTAAATAACCGCCGTATTGTTTTTAAGTATATTATTAACAATAGAGAAAAGTTTTGAAAAAAATAGTTTTTTGTTTAAATTATTTAATTTCATGGGGAAAAGGAAAAACATTCAAAGCAGGTCAAATTATTTGAATTCGCTGAGAATTTGATTTTTTTCCAATTCGCTGTTCATCGATATACATTCTCTTCCGATTGTGCAGACAGAGCAAACCTATCGATAGGCAGTTAATTCTACCAGGAAGAATTTAAACAAATAAATTTATTTTCTGATACATGTATATATATATATATTTTTTACCAAATCGGGAAATACACGTTAAATGGCCTTCAAACGAAATTTGCTTGGCCAAGGCTTTCGCACAAAGCTCTGCGAGTTGTTGTTATTAAGTGGTTAGTCGAGCAAGTCAAGAGAAAGAAAGACAATAACCTGTTGCGCGAGCGACGCAACAAGCACAAGAGTAAAAGCAAAAGTGATATCAGAGTCTGGTTATCCATAAAGGTACATAATTGTAATACATTTGCAAAAGAGTTTATTTATATTTATCTGGTATCTAATTTATATATATAATTATATTAACTAAATTTTTTTTTGTCACCGAACAAAAGACTTAAGCCACAAACTTGCTTAAATCATGGGCATACTGCAGCACTAACGACAACCAAATTAGAGACCCAACAAAGCTCCACCATGACTCAGTTACGCATGCGCACACTTATACTGCTGCAATTCTGCTTCTGCGCAGTGGCTGTTGGTAAATATGTTTACGGGGAGCCCAAATATCTTTGTCCCAAAAAGTAAGTTACCTGTTGATTGCCAAATACATTTTTAACATTATTTTCCTTTTCCAAAAACAGACCTCAAGTGTTATTCCCCTGCGTATGTACCAAGGGGAGTGATCAGGGGCTTTATGTGCGCTGTGAAAATGCCAACTTGGCCACACTTTCGGTGGCCCTTCAAAATTTAGCTGCCCTGAATATGCCAGTCGAAGAGCTGACCATATACAAAGCAAACATTGGTAAGCATTATCTTCCCGCCATTATGATCAGATGATCTGACTTACCCAATCTCCTTTTAGTACGCCTATATGGTCCTGTGTTTGCCCATACCAAGGCCCGTTTGCTCATAATAGAGGATACACCGTTGGCCACCATTGAGGATTATGTGTTTTATGGCGTCAATAACACGCTGGAGCAATTGCATTTACGACACACGAACCTCAGTCAAGTGGGGCAATTGGGATTCGGTGTAAATATTATGTCAACCTTAAACTAAATGTCTCTTGAAGTTAATATAATTATTTTATTGTGCAGATCCTTGGTAAAACCACTCAACTAATAATAGATGGCCATTCTTTTGAGCAGTTGCCTAAAGATTTGTTTGTTGGCCAGCCAATTACCAATATACTGGACATTTTTCGTTTAATTAATGGCAAATTGAATGACCTACCTATTGAGACATTTCAACCATTCAGAAAACTAAAAACTTTGGATTTGCATGGTAATCAATTGGAGAATCTAAAACGTAATCAATTTAAGAATCTGCGAGAACTTGAGGTTTTGGATATTAGTCACAATAATATTAAGAAACTGGAAGCCCAACATATATCGGATCTAACCAAACTGGGCTGGTGCAATGTTTCACATAATGCTCTTAATGAGCTAAGTCGTGGCACATTTGCAAGAAATTCAGTACTGAAGGTGCTACACTTGGACCACAACAATATAACACGCCTTGACGCTAATAGTTTTCGTGGCATGCGTTTTCTGCGACGTCTATTCTTAAGTGACAACCAATTGGTGGAAATAGGCCGAGGCACATTTGGTTCAGTGGCGCGCATAGGAACCATAGACTTGGCCAGGAATAAGTTAACTAAGATTGAGTATCAAATGTTTACACAAATGAACTATGTGGAGGTGAGATAGAAAATCAAATTATTGTCTATGTCAAATCATATTAAAATGTCGTCTCCTTTAGTTACTAGATTTAGCGGAGAATAATATTACCAAAATTGAAAAAAATTCCTTCAAGGACATTTATCAGGCGGTAATAAATGTGTCGCACAATGCCCTGGAACTAATAGAAACTGGAGCATTTGAAAATTGTGTGAATATCACAACGCTGGACTTATCCCACAATCGTTTGACCAATTTTTCACGACGCAGTTTCGATGAGACGACTTTTGCTACCATATTCCAACTGAGCTACAATGGTTTAACCAATTTGGCACAGGTAAGAAACACCTATACAAATTGAAGTCTGTCTCTCACACTTATAATATTTCTTACTCTTCAGATACCTATTCAGAATATGTCGGGTCTGAAGGTTTTAAATGCTTCGCATAATCTAATATCGGATATACCAAAGAACACTTTCCCAAAACTCTATGAGCTGCATACGATTGATGTGTCGCATAATAATATTTCCAGCATATTTAATGGCGTCTTTCAAACTCTTTTCTCATTGCGTTCTATTGATTTGAGTTACAATTCAATGACCGAGATCAAGTCCTCTACATTCGGTACTTTGCCCACTTTGCTGGAAATGGATTTAAGTTATAATCAACTGGTTAACATAGTGAGGGGATCACTGGCCAAGTTAACTAGCATGCGACAGTTGAATTTAAATAATAACCGCTTGGAGAAATTATTCCAATTGCCCATCTCATTGAATGAACTCTATTTAAGTCATAATAACATTACATCCGTACCAGCTGGCACATGGCCAGTGATGAACTCATTAATCTATTTGGATTTAAGTTATAATCAACTTGAGGATAATTTGAATGGTCAGAGTTTTATCGGTTTATTGGTGGTTCAACGTCTTATGCTGCAACACAATGGAATCACTCAGCCGCCATCGGATGCCATAGCTGTTATGTCTACTTTGCAGTATTTGCGTTTGGAATATAATAATATAACCACACTAGAGCGCAGTGCATTTGGCAAATTGCCAGTTCTCTTTGAGTTAAATCTTTATGGCAATCAGGTGAAAGATATAAGGTGAGTAAATCTGATTTTCCAATCAATATGCGTTTTTAAATTTCAACTCATTTGCAGCAAACGAGCTTTTGAGGGACTTTTGCAATTGCTTACCTTGAATTTATCTTCAAATGCTTTAAGTCAGCTGCAGACCGACATCTTTCTGGGTCTGCCATCGTTGCGTTCTTTGGATTTGTCTTTTAATACTCTCTCCAAATTGGATAACAAGACAAATGGTGTGCTAGATGATTTGCTTAGCTTGGAGACTCTCAATTTAAGTCACAATCGCATTAGTTTTGTGACCAAAAAAACCTTTCCCTCCCACCAGTATATACCCTATAATCTGAAGTATCTGGACTTGAGTTACAATCAAATGCCTGTATTGACCTATGACCTGACATTTGGCACAAAGAAACTGCTCAAGTTGAATTTGTCGCACAATCAAATCAATGACTTGCGTCGCGGTGTTTTGTCCAATTTCACTTCACTGCAGCAATTGGATATTTCCCACAATGAATTGGCCAATCTGATGTCGGAAGAGCATATTTTTGATCTACCTCAGAATTTAAGCCGATTGGACTTGTCGTATAATAAGATTTATCATATACCTTTTGGTAACTTGGTGAAAATTAAATCTTTGACTCATGTAGATCTACGTAACAATAGCCTAGAAGATATTCCGATCATATTGGTGGGCAGTATGCGGAATGGCAGTGAAGTGTTGATGTCTGAGAATCCCCTACATTGTGGCTGCAATGTCAGGCCACTTAAGCATTACATATTGCAGCAAACCATTCCCAGTGAGGACTTGCAAAACGTACAATGCCAGACACCCAAAGTGGTTAAGGAGAAATACATTTGGCAACTAGAAGATGAGTATTTGCATTGTACGGAGGATGAACAGGAGATGTACTCCGGCAAAGACTATGAACAACTCACCGATGTACGATTCCGTGCGGTTCAAACGTAAGTGAATGTCGTTGGAGATCCTTTAACTATAATTTACTAATAGGAATTAATCCTTTTCTATAGCAACAAAGCCGGGAATTTGACACTAAGCTGGTTTGTCTCCACTGCTGCAGATGTTGCCGGATTTAATGTCTATATACGTTCGAGTTCTAATGAAATTTTACAACAAGCCGATTATGCCTATAATCAAAGAACTGCTAGCATACCCATAGAAGAGTTGCTTGTCCATGGTGAGGAGAAATTGCGCTCGGCTGAGATTTGTATATTGTCCAGGGATAGCATTGGTAATACCCGACATTGGTTTGCCGGCCAATGTCAGAAACTGCCCTCGCTCAAGCTGCGAAAAACATTTTTCTTTGGCAACTTTAATGTACGCGGAGGATCACAAAGTGTTTTCCAATTGCCCTTAGCTTATCATATTTATTTGTTTTCAGTGTTAATGTTTATTGTTGTTGCCCATTAAATGCCAATACCCACTGTAATTCAAGCCCTGCGCACATGTAATTCTTGTTTTTTTTTTGTTGTTTTTTTTGTTTACTTGAAAGCCAATGCCGCCTCGGCACACAATGGGCAAAATGTTAAAGTCCACACAGCTGATGCCGCTGCTTCAGCTTCAGCTGCCGCTGCTGCTTTTGCTGCTGCTGCTGCTGCTGCTTCTGTTGATGTGAATATTCATTCACAGTGAGGCCTCGTGTCGGCTTCGGCTTCGGCATGACGATGACAATGACAGGCAAGTGGGAGCGCAAGGACTTTTTGTTGTTGTTGTTGTTGTTGTTGAGCAGAGATAGAGCTTCGTCTTGGACAAACAAATGCGCACTCGCATTCTCACACACTCTCTTCAGCAAGAACTAAACGTCACTGCCTTTAGGTGTGAGACTCACAGTGGTGGACGGAAATATTGTTACAACTGAGCACTGTACATGTTACGTATGCGTGATGTTCTTGAGTTTATATTAAATTAACAGTTAAAAGATTTTTTATAAACATTAAGAGGTTGTTGGAATAATGGAAGAACATTTTGGGATAAGGCATTAAGTATTTTGATTATGATGCCTAACCAAGCCCACATTGCGTATGATTAATATATTGTTTGATGTATTAGTAACAATGACATTTTAAAATCATAGTTGAAAATGATTGTAATAAATTTTTTAATTTAAACATAATAATTAAGACTTTTTAATATTAGTAGGCGTGAAAATGGTTAATAATAAAAAGGAAACATATACTATATATTGACCACACTGCGTATGATTAATATATTAGTCAAAATTGTGAATTTAAAGCTTTAGAAACTGAATTTGTTTAAAACATAATGTACAACATCTTATAGATAATTGTTTTCCATGCAATGACTAAGACCACACTGCGTATGATTAACTTGTTAGTAATATTTAAATGTTCAAAGTTGAAGAAAAATCTAAAAATTGAATTTGTTTTTAGGAATACTTTTGTAAATGGTTTTTTTTGCGACTATTATTAAAGAATATATATTAATAATACTACTTCTAATTTAAAAATTGAAGAATTAGCCATAGAATGTCTTTAATCAACACATTTTAGAGTGTCCTTTTTGTTTAGCCTTATACTGTTATTCATGTTATTGAGTTCATGTGCACTTTCACTTTGTCCTCCCACAACGTGCTCTTGATTTCACTTTATTCCCCCAAATCCCCCACCCCCCGCGCATCTCATTCCCTTTATTTTGCGTTGAATATAATGTGCTTTTGTGACTTTGCCTGCCTGGAACTTTGCTTTTGCTTGTCTGTGTCCTTATCGATTTTCAGGCGAATTTTTCACAGGCTCACCACGGCGCACGTCAGTAGGGCCAGGCGAAGTTTCACTTGTCTCGCTGAGTTCGTTCGTGTCGTCGTGTTCGCATAGAACAGCAGCAGCAGCAGCAAGAGCAGCAGCAGCAGGACCAGCAAGCGCCACCAGCCGTTTCGTTCGTTATATAAAAAAATAAAAGAAACCAAGCGATTTCAATAGCAAGTTTAAGTGCGCTGCTGCCCAAAAATAAAAAAAAAAAATAGAAGAACAACAAAATGCATACATAATTTATTTAAAAAATGTGATAAAAACAAAACCAAAAACCAACAAAAAAGCACAAAAATCGAAACGTGTTAAGAGAAAGTAAAATAAAAAAAAACTTTTCGTTCGTATATAACATACATACATACATACATATACATATATAACTTGAGGTGCCGTAACCACACGGAGCAAAAAAAAAAAAGAAAAGAAAATTTCGGCACAGGTGCGGGAGGAGAAGGAATGTATGTGTAATGTAATAGAGGTCAAAAGAAGCATTGATTTAACCTGAAAACTTCCTGCTCCTCTTGCCCCTTCCCAAAAAAAAAAAAACACCGTGGTGGGTGTCTCTGTGACTCGCGCTCTGCATGTGTGTGTCACTGTGTGTGTGTGTAAATAATTTGTTTAAATTTCGCCATTCATACACCCACACACACACACACACACGCATACATTCGCATAGGCCCACACACACACACGCATTCGGTTGATTTTGTGTATTGATGACGAACCACTTACGTCTTTAGCAGCAGCTGAAAAAGGAAAAAAAAACAACAAGAAATATATGTATATGACATATAACACAGACACACTGACACACACCTACACACATACACACACACACATACCGTTCAATAACGTATAAGAAAAACCAAAGCATAATTACATAATCAAATAGAACGAAAAATAAAAAGAGACACCAAACAAAAGGAAAGGCAAAAAAGCAAGAAGACGAAACGAAAGCCTAAAAAGTAAAAATCAACATAGACAAACCGAAAACTCTGCATTAAAATTAATCCAACGCCTAACAAAAAAAAAAAACAAAAAAGAAATCGTTAAATAAAAAACCAAAGTACCTGCAAATATAAAACAAAAAAGAAAAACCACAAAAACGAACCCAAAAGTTAAAAAGTTTGTTACAAATGCTTACATAAAAAAACAACAACATACACACAAAAACCAACCAAGGAAATATATATAACGAAAAAAACCTATATAAAATAAACAAATTGTAGTTCGTTGCCGTTTACCCTCCAACCCCCTCAAAAACTAAAGGATTAAACCCGAAAAAATTATTGAGCTAGACTAAACGAAAACCTCGTAGTTTGTAGAGATACATAGAGCAAATCAAATATTAAGCACGACTCAACTAATTGAAAAAACAAAAAGAAAAAATAAAAGTAAAAACTACCAAGTAGTTGCCTCTCTCTATACATATATATATACCTTATAGAAAACTATATACAATATATACATATAAATTAGTTATTCTATGGATTTATTTTTATAAAGCCCTCGACCTAGGCCTTTATAATTGCATAAAAAATTAACGAACAGATTAATGCATTAAGCGAAACTAAAGGACGACGTCGACGACGACGACGACAACGTCGAAAAGTTTAAGGAAAAGTGAGGCGACGCGACGCCACGAGATATTCGTATCCTTCGCGTGTTGCTTGAGCTACTAACATACATACATATATATATGTACAAAATACATACATACACACGCATAAATATATACATTCATATGTATATATAGAGGAACGAGATAAATACGTGAATTTATAAATAAACTAACTTTTTGCCTGCTTTTTCTGGGTTTCTTGTGTGCGTGGCTTGACGTAACTTTTTTTTGGCACAGGCAGCCACGCCCCACGCCTTGCCCTGTCCTGCCTGCCAGCCTACCATAACGCCTTAACTTGACTCATACAAAAATATAAAAAAATACAACAAAAAATTTAACCACAAGCAACCAAAAAAAAAAGAAAAAAAACTACAGAGAATACCGTTGCGTTCATTAAACTTTCACGACGACGACGACGACGACAACGACGACCAAATAATAATAGTAGTAGAAGGAGCACAAGGAGCAGGAGTAAAAGCAGCAGCAGCAACGAAAAATTTTTCAACCAGGACCTTAGATAACTGATAAGAAGAAGCCGCCTAAAGTTGTTGATTTTGTGATAAATTATTCAACGATCTGTCTTTCTCGCTCACTCACTCTCTGTCTTTCTATCTTGTCTGTCCTGATCCTGTATCTGCCCACCTTCAAGACAACCAAAAAGAGATAGGGATTCCTACCACCACCACCACCACCAACTCCACCAACTCCACCCACTACCACCCTCGTCGTTCTCGCCCAGTTATCGCCACCTACTCAAAAAAGAATATAATAAACGACATTTATAATCCAAAGTACAAAACGACTAATTAAAAATACGAATGCAAAAAGAATGAACGAGAAGAAGAACCCTGTAACTAAAACTATAAAAATATATATATAACTAACTAAATAGCAACATATGGTATTATTATATTTACATAACCTCAAACGTCAAACAAAAAACAACAACAACAACAAGAAGGTAAAACCAACAAAAGCGACAACAACAACAACAACCAAACCAACAACCATCTATCATAACGTAACGAGAACCATAAGCAATACAAACTAGTGCTGTTAAAACAAAAAAGAAAAGAAAACCCAAAAAACCAACTACTAATTTAGAGGCCTGACTAAGACATACAAACACACACACACACACACAATATATATATATATATATATACATATAAAATACCTGTGTCCCAAAACCTACTTATAACCCACCAGACTAAAGTTGAAACTAGTGAAAAGTTCTTCTACTAACTCCTTAAACCCTCCCCCTAACCTCCTTCTCCTCCTGCCCTGTCCCTAGACGATGACAGAGTGACTAGGTCCTAACACACACACAAACACACGCCTTTTACATATATATACAACGAAAAGCAATTATTTTTGGTTCATGTGTGTTGGTTAATGCCAAAAAATCGAAACGGAAGTTGCACCCACTCTAACATACACACACACACACACACACACACGAACCCGAACACCTACACACCTACACACACACAGACACGTACATGGGTCTAACATCATGCCCATGACAAGGTTAAGAATTGCATCAGGCCTGGCGGGGCGTCGTGTTCAATGGCAATAACAACAACAACAACAGCAAACAAAATAATAACAACAACAACAACAATAACTACAGCTGCACCAATTGCAGCAATCATAAAAAAAAACCCTACAACAACAACAAACATATATATAACCTCACAAAGTTAGCCAGACGACAACGAGGACGGCAACGTCAGCAGCGCAAAGCGTCAGCTCAAAGCGTCAGTAAGCAGCGTGTGTAACGGTAACTCTGTTGCCGATAAAAAATTCTACACACACACATCTCCAACCAACAAACCCCAAAAAAAAAAGCGCAAAAATTCCACCGTTATCCAAATGAAGCGCTGCTGCTGGTGGTGGTGGTAGATACAAAAAATGCACGTTAAACACACACAGCGCCGTGTCAGCGGTCCTGGAGCATTTGGAACATTTACCAACGACCAACGGTATGTCCATATGTTTTGTCACTATTTATATTTCAAAATATTCCATTTGTTTTAATGACTCGATTTAATTCGATTTGAAATTTTATTTATGTATGTTTTTTTTTGGTTGGTTTTATGTTTTTTGTTGTTATCACAATTTAATTTATGTGTGCGCGAATTTTTCCGTGTCTTGTCAATTGTATTGTTAATTTTTTGTACATAATTTACATAATCCATAATAACCGTCAACTGTTTCAACTGCATGTGTGTGTGTATATGCAAAAAAGGGTGTTTTTTTTTTTTTTTGGTAAAACAAATGAACTCCAAAGCCATATATTCATAGGCGGAACTAGGGCTATAAAACGACGGAAGTTTGCCCACTTAAATATGCAATTGAAAGGAAAAGTATTCATTGTTTTCAAAAATTTAGAACATCCTGTTTGCCTTGGAATTTAAATATTCTCTTTATACAAAATTTTCTTAGAGCGACTTTTTGAATTGCTTATTGCATACCTTAGAGGGCAAAGATCATTCAATGAATATATTTAAAGATTTTTAAAATATGTAATTAAATTTGCTTCTTTCATAGACAAAAAAGAATGATTAAAAAGTTAAAAGCAGAACCATGAAAAATATATTCAAGTTTTTTCTTCTTTTCGATTCCAAAATGATATGAACTCCCCACTTGCTTTGTTGCCTTTTGACAGCCATCTTACATTATTTAGTCATCCAATTCAGAACGACTTGAAAGCTTGTATTTTAAATAGAAAAAAAAAACAAAATATTTATTCAAAAACATTTAAAAATCACTAAGAAGACATTAAAATTGTGAATTTTTCAATAATTGAGTATTTCAAATGCCATTGCATACTTTATTGGGCCAGTAAAAGATCTATCACTTTTTAGTGACTTAGTTCGATTAAATTTTTAGTGAAAATAAATTTTCAGTTTGGAAACCAAGAAATTCCACAATATTTTACTTTAAATCTATTTAATTAAAATTATCTTCAATATTTTGAAAAGTTGGTTTTATTATTATTTTAAAAGAAACATTTGTATATCTCAGAAACCAAGAAATTCACCATTCTGTCCAACAATGTTGAAAATTACGACTACTAAATTAGTTATATATGCAGAAAGTTATTCTGTTAAGCCCTAGTATTCGCTAGTTTTTGGATAAGAAACACCAAAAGACATCTTGTAGCAACTTTTTAAATCAAAAACATTTGTTTGAATTAAGAATATTTTGTCTTAAAAAGCTTCTAAACTAAGAATATATTCCTATGTCATTCTAAGAGGAACTTAAAGCCTAGAGTTCCATTAATTCATTTGAGAATACTATATAGCACTCTAAATATGGAAGGTTGTTTTATTACAAGGCTAAATAATGAATTGGTTCTGTGAGCAGCTCAAACCTATTCTAACAGTCTGAATTTGATTTGATTTCGGAAAAAGTAATTAATAATTTTTTTTTTACAAAAGTAATTAATAATTTTTGAGTTGTGCATATACACACATTCGCAGACACAGTTGAAATTTGTTATTGTTCGAAATGAATGTAATCACTGTTTTTGAGTTCAATATATTTGGATTGTTTTTTGTTTGTCTCCACTTATTGTTGACTTTTGTTGTTTTTTGGGTTAATGATGAGTTTCATTGAACTGTTGTTTGTTTTTTTATTACTGTTGCTGTTTAATGTTCTTGTTGTTGCTGCTAAATGTGTGTGTGTGTGTAAGTGTGCGTGTGTGTGTGTGTGTGTGTATGGTAACAAATTTGCAGTTAACTTTGTTCATGGTTTCCTTCCTATTGAAATACTCACGCGCTGTTGGGTCAGAGTTCATTCGTCATAGTCAGTCAATGCAATTACTAGAAACTAGATTAAAAGCCAACAATAGCAACATTACAATGGCCACACCAATACATCCACACACACACATAGTTATACTCACTCACACATGCATAGTCCATACTTTGTATGGAAATAGTGTCAAAGTACTTGCTAAAAAAAAAATCATTGCATACACACAGGCGCCAGATGCTAACTGTGTATTCGTCCATGTACAGCGGAAGCTTTCGCTTTTACTTCAATGATTAAACCACTGACCGAATTTTGGCTCATATCTCTCTCTGTGTGTGTGTGTATGTGTAGGTGTGGGTGTAAGTGTGGCTGTGTGGGTGTATGGGTGTTTTGTTTGTATGTATACGATAAGCGTTTTACTGACTTTATTGTTGTTGCTTTACACTTGCATATGGCTTATTCACACATGCATACATACAAATACATAAATGCAGACAGGCATACCTATACACACACACACACACACACACACACACATATAGAGTACAGCAGAGAAAGCAAGCAAGATAAACCGTTTTTTGATTTTTCTTCTTGTTCTTTCTTTTCTTTTTGTGTTATTTTGTGAAGGCAACTCAATTTTTCCAATTGAACTAGTTACAGATTTCCATATACACACACACACACACACATAAGCATACAGCATATACCATTTTGTGTATCTATGTATATGTATGTGTGTGTGTGTTTGCATAAGCTCTAATTTAAGTTCATTTGAGTTTTATTTGAGTTTTCATATTCGTTCTTTCAGTTTCATTTTGCCATTTCTTTTGATTATTCCTATACGTACATACATATAATGTAAAAAAAAGAATATATATATTTATTTTGTGTCATTGTTGTTGTTGTTTTTACAGAAAACTTGCTTAAAAAAGTACAAACAGAAAAAAAAACAAACAAAAAAAGTTCGAAACAAATCAAAAAAGAGAAAAAAAAAATACTATATACATTTTGCGTCATATCTCAAAAGAGAGAAGAAAACGTTTCACGTTTTCATAATTTTGTGTGTTGGAGACCTGAAATTCCCCCTCTCCCTCCAGACCAACCAACATCAACCACAATCAGTAAAGGTACCTGAAGTACAAAGTTCTTAAATCAAACTTAACAAAAAACAAACAATTTTATTTCCCACCTTTCGCCTTTCTCTTTCTTTCTCTCTCTCTTTATATATACATATTTTTTATATATACATATATGTGTATATTATGTAGTCTCAATTTCTAAATCTTCTATGAACTTGCTATTGCTAAAAGCTACTACAAATACTATACATAAAAAAAAAAAAACACAAATCTTAACTCAACCTCAACTTAAACTATGTAAATCCCACACAATTAAGATAAATAACCAATAACACTTTAAATAATGCTATTAACTCTAACTGTTACTCTCTCTCTCTCGCTATCTCTTTTATACATATATCCAAACCCTGATGTTACACATTTCCAATATATATATATACATATATATAGTTGATGCACTTTTCTTACCCTCTAAACCTCTTCTTCTATGCTAATAGTTTGCATCGCTTGAATATTGCTCGTTTTCAATTTGCTTTAAACAATTTCTCTCAAACCTGTCCTCAAGTGTTCAAAAGTACCCAAATACCCTTCTATATACTATATAAATCTCTGTACATACACAAAAAAAACACTTATTGTATTCATAAATCTTATTTTGAATTAATATTTTTGAATTGGCATGTCAAATAAATGTGACGTAGCAGTTTTTCTGTTGTCTCCTTCTTACTTTATTATTCAATTTTTGTTTTGTTTAATTACTCTTTATAATTAATGGAGAATTGCCGATTTAATTCCATTGTTAGGCCCCCCCCCATATCGAAAAGAACTCATTGTATTAGCGAGAGCTTTGTGCTCTTAATATTAATTACATGTACATCAATGTGAGAGCGGAAATCTTTTCAAAATTCATCCAATTTTTTTTTTTTTTTGGTCTATAATTATATAAAAATTATAAAAATATATGTATATATATTATTCTAATGGTTGATTTGCATTGCTCATTGTTGAAACCTAATAATTTCAATGTGTACTGAGAAATGAAACTATAGAAATGATTTGCTATTCTAGTTTGGGGTTCACCTTTTGTTTTTCTAGAGCTATTGAAAATGTAATTAAAATTATATTTATAAGTTTGCCAAATGGACTAAACAGTAAATAAATTTTACTACTCATGGGTGTAGAGAAGGGATATACAAAAGGGTTGGCAAATATCATTCATTGTTAAGAAATATAGACGTCCAGTTTGGCGTTGAGAGATCATATGGCTAACTTTTTCGAAAATCTTTTTCAAAAATTAGACCTTTATTTTAGATCATCGAAAAGAAGTTTCTTATATTTCAATTAGTTTTATACAAAAACCTTTTAAAATATATTCCTTATTGAATCTTAAAATAAACTTTTTGAAGAGTTTAGGGATGCCAGATATTTATATAAATAATAATAAAGAGGTACCATATCTTTAATTTAATCAATTAAAGTATCTTAACCTCCTTTTAGATTATATTTTGGCAATAAGACGAATAATCAAATGAAAATATCTTCTATTCTTAAGTATTGAACTTTAGTTTAGTATTTTTAGATATACAAGTTTAAAATATTTAAGGAGACGGTTTAAAATGCTCAGGGTTGCCAGATTGGGTATTTAATCAATTTTTTTAGCTAAATTTGATTTGCTTATTTATTAAAACTAGCTTTTAACTAAAGATTAAAACTATTTTCTTTGGCTAAATTAAGATATTTCAGTTTAAGCCATAAATTCAAAGCCCAATCGACTACAATCTTCGAAATTGATAAGTAATCGCGAATTTAGGGCAATTCAAACAAATTCAACTTTAGCCTAACATTAAATAAATTTAGTCTAGACTACTAACATGTAGATTTAATAGCCACTAAACATAATATTTAGTTAACATCAGCAAGCAAATAAACTGTTTAGTTAACAATTTAGGAATCTTTCTTTAAATATAATCATATGTTTAAAAAAAAACACAAACAAAAAAACGATTTTTATTTGCTGCTCGTTTTGTTCGTCCCTCTTGACTGAGTCCCGTGCGGATTCATTTAAATTTGGCTCGAAATCAAAAGAAAAACGAAAATGTAAACATTTCCGTTTTGGAATATTTTTACGTAAATGTGTTTACATTGAAAATATTTTCAATGGCAATGTTTTGAGCGAAAATTTTTGCTTTTTCCTTCCGCTTTTGCTTCTCATTCGAATTTCTGTCAGATTCAGTCCTCCCCTCCCATCGAAATTCCCCTTTCCATTTCCCTCTTTCGTCTAATTAGTCGCGAGTTCCATACATATGTATATTTTGCCCACAATTATATTAATTATTTAAAAATAGAATGCGAACAAAAATTTTCCAGAACAATGCAAAAACGTGAAATTAATCCAGTTACATATTTGAAAGCAATTGATTTAATTTCGATCAACCCAAATGGAATGCAGGCGCAGCAGTCAAGTCAATTATGAATTTACTTACGCTTAATGCCTTCAATTGGCTTTTGAATCATTAATTGTGGGACAGAGGGTGTTAACGACGACGACAACAACAACAATGATGCTGATGAGGCGGAAGGGGGTAACACAGCAACTGACAGCTTCATTTAAGCACAAAATTGTATATTCGTATATATGTATTTACCCAACATTTATATGGAAAACCAGCAAACCAGATAAGCACAAAACTCTCAATGGCCGATTGCCCCGAGGTTGACAGCACGTGTTCTCTCATCTCAAGTCTCGAATCTGGTCCGCAGTATCCGCAACGTGTGCCCTGTCGAGGGCCACTCGAAAATGCCTTCAATGCGCCAAAAAAAAGAAATAGCCAACAACATTGTGACATTGCCCGCAATACAATTATCTACGGCAAGGTTAGTTTGCCTTGTTTGTCTGCTCTTGTCCAGGTGGCAAACACTCGAAATCGAAATGAAAAAGTCATCAAAGTCAAACTTTCTCTCAGATTGAACCCCAAAAAAAAATCAAAGATTAAGATTGAAATCACAGACAACTGCAGTCAATGATTTCCTTACGCCTTGAATTTATATAATAGCACAGTGAAATCTGAATATAACAATTTTCGAGGTACATTTCGTTGTAGCAAAAAAAAACTCAAAATAACAAAGTCCCATAGAAAAAACAAAATAAGTACAAGTACTTAAAGCGAATCAATAGAATTGACGAAGAATATGTCAGACTGCTCAGATTCGTTTTATGGAGGTTTTCCTGTATATAATTTAAGGGCTAATCGGCACTAAGGGGTCAACCCAATTGGCTTTGAGTCTGTCTAGCCACCTTAAAATGTTAGTAAACTATTTCAACAAAGCTGTGAAAGCTAGTTACTTAGTTAGTTACCTATAATTAACTTATGTAATTGGTCTCAGATTTGTATTGAAACCTCTTAGATACATAAATTTTTTCAGATATTGGATGAAACATTAATTTAAATATTTTGTTTACTCTTTTCATACCTTTGCAAGGTGAACTAAATATTGTTGAGCCAAGTTTTAAGCTTATCTCTCTCTTTTAGTCTCTCACTTTTTGAGATATGGCAACAAGGGTTCGTATTTATTTTGCCTATAGATATAGGAATATGTTGGAATATCCGGCATCTGTGATGTTCTTTTAACAATTTGAAACAAAAGTTTTTGTCAAAAACAAAAACCATTTTCTCAAACTTACTACCCAAGCCAAACGCTTACAATTAGTTGTAATCATGAACGAATCTAGAAACTATTATCGGAGAGTATTCGATCACAAAATTAAGATCCTCGGCTTAGGAAATTCTGTAATTTTGTCAGTTTGAGGATTAGTCAACATGGCCACTTCCAAGATCCACAAGTTTGGCGTGAAGACAAGCAAAAAAAGTAAAAAATAATTAAAGTAAAAGACCCCTTCTGGATCCGAGTTTGGTCAAAATGAATGTGACTTTATAGGGTCAAGATGTTCAGCATTTGAAAGGCCAATAGATAAAACAACTCCACGGGTCTAATTGTAAGTCAGATAAGACACTGTTATAGTCCACTCGTTCAAGCTCAAAAGCATTTAATAGACCACATCTTCATCGATCATGATACAGAGGAGTGGATATCGCCAAACATTTAAATTATAATCATTTGTTTGTTAAATATTTGCATTTGCATTTGTAATCTTCAGAATAATCCTATTTTTTTATTGTTTTAGAAATTCCAAAGCGCCCACCTCGAGATTGTTATATACAATTAACTCTTTTGAAATACTTTTAGGAGATATCCTCTTATATATATCCTCCTCTGATCCTCTTAATTGCCTATAACTTTTTTAAGATGGACTAAGAATTTGTAATGATTGAGTTTGGTTATAAAATTTTACCAATTAGGCACTTCATTTAGTTAGTCTTTTTTGTTATTAGCTTATAGAGTCTGAAATGCCAATTTATATCCAAAATAAATGTACCCTTCCTTGGTAAGGGTACAACAAAAAGAGTAAACCTCTTGTTGATATAGAAATGTATACAAAAATCTTCTCAGATTGCAATTGCCGCTGCTGCTGCTGCTGTAAATTATTGCCCAATCATTGTTAAAATGATTTGTACAAATATTTAACCATTGAAATGGAAGTTTTATTTAAGTTTTTTTTTTGGTTTTTTGCACAATTACCAAATTCAGTTAATTGCAATTGTGATGATGCCCATGGCGTGTAAGCATTTAATTGAGTGAAATTGATTTCAGTTTGTCAAGCTTCGATTTACTTTACAATTTCCCCCATCCAATTTGGTGCCCGCAATTTCCTTTTTTTTTCCTTCTCTGTGTGTGTGTGTGTGGTGTGTGTGTTCACTCAATTTTGTGCAAAAAGGCAAATATTTGCTCTAGATTTTGCGTGCCGTAAACGAGTTGAGTTTGAATTTGGATTGCTGACTGAACCAGAACCAGAAGCATCACCTAGACCCAGAACCCCTCAAAGTTGAAAGTCAGAGCTCAGGGCCTAGGCATTATTGTGTGAGAGCTTTATGCACGCACACCCAACACACACACACAGTCACCCACACACATACACACACACAGATACATACAAAGAGATAGAGAGAGATATGACATGTATTAGAAAAGCATTTGAATTGTTTTTCTTTTGTTCGTACATATCGCCTCCTCCGCGCCACCTCATCCACAGGGCCCCCTCCTGCCATAGTTACCAAACATTTCATCCCATTGATTGCCTAAACGAACAGTGGAATGAATGGAAAAGCTCATGGGAGTAAGATAATCCAAAAACTCAAAATGAATTTACGGGGGCTGTGAAGTGAAAGAGATTCCATGAAGATTTTTCCATCTTCCTCTTGTTTCTGAAATTGATTACAAATTGAAACCATTGGCGTGTGGTTTAAAGACAAGAAGAAGAAGTAAAAGCATATCCCCAACTAATCTATCTGAAAACTTTAATCTAAAACAAAATGGTTTTTAATTCTATTTTGCCTCAATGCTTTGCTCTATGGATTTAGTTTTACTTAGCATCTTTCAACTACTCTTCTTACAGTAGTTCAACTTCTACTTCTATTTCGACCTAACCTCACTGATTATCTATTTGTAGCTGAGTAATTTGATGTAATTGAATAATTCATGTTATCTAATTGTAATTCTAGCCTTGAAGGAGACTTCTCTATGGCGGCCTAATCTCTCTTGAAAATTGCTGTGTAATTTGACTTTATTTCGTGCTGACTTTTTTAAATTTGTGTTATCTAGCTATAATTCTCAACCAATTCTAGCGTTGAAAGAGAAGTCGTGAAAGTCGTGAAGTGAAAAAAGTGAATGGTTCTCCGAATAACAACGGAAATCACTTACTAACCGTTTTTTGTTGAATGCTATGAATATATTTCGAGGCTAAGGCAAAAGACTAGTTATATTTTTTAGACTTAGCAGTAGTAAGAATAGGTTTAGTTAAGAGATATGAAGGCATAAGTAATATATACCTATTTTTTAAAGTTTTATTTAAAATTACTTAGTCTGTTTCTGTCTTTGATCTCCAAAAATGTTGTGTCAACAAGTTAAAAACCTAAAATTCATTTCAATAAAATATTAATTTATCCATTTTTGTTTTGATTATTTGGTTATTAACGTAATTCTTATAAAATCTAATATGTCAGATAAACCTTCTCTATAGAACTGCGATTAAAGTTCTTTAAGATATCTCTTTCCTTATCTTTTACTTTTAATTTGTGTTAAATAGTTAATTAAACCATAATTAACAGACAGATTAACACATTTCTTAAACCTCTATTACTTAAGTGCTAATAGATTAATTAATTCGTATTTGAGTATTAACAAATGTTCTGTCTGCTAGTTGGATAATTCCTTGATTCTTAAGCTTGACAGTTGATTAACAGTCATGCTTAATGATTAACATTCAGATAAATGATAATAAATTCTGTTAACTAAGTCCAAACAAAACATCTGCTGCTTGATAATTTGACACCAAACCAAGCAGAGAAAAAGATGGACCATAAATTTAGCTATCAACAAATTGCTACCCATAATTCTGTTATCACTTCCAGTGTAAGGGATTCCCTCCCCCCACTCCTGATACACCCACCCGCTGAATACCCTATCAATATGTATATATTTTTTCTGTTTGAACGGACGCATCGTCTGACGCAGTTTTATCTTATCGCTGGCTTTTAGGGAAATTTGATTTAGAGTACTTCCGTTGTTGCCCCGCCACGCCCACTGTATTCCATTCCATATATTTTATCTCTTGGGATAACCCCTAGCTTGCCTCCAACCCTCGCCACGAGTTCATCCGCCCCCTCCCTCCCTCCCTTGGCGACCTTTGCTATCTGCCGCTGCCGCTGCCTTTGCTGCTTCTCTTCCTATCAGTGTTTGCCATGCGTGTTTGCTCTCTATACATTAATTTAGTTCAATTTTTCGCGCGATCAAAAGCATCCATTGTATATATTTATAAATGTGTAGATGATGAACTCAGCCTTTCCCCTTCCCCCCTCCCCCCCTTTCGGGGCCGCCTCTGCACTCTAACCACCCAGTAGAGCCACTGACAATGTTGCACAATCAATATTTATAATTAACAAGTTCTTTTGTTTATTTCATTTATACGATATATGTGTACAAAAACAAAAATAAAAACAAGAAAATGTCTATGTGTTTGGTTTTGTTTGTTCGTTTTGGTCTCTTTCTTGTGTCTTTTTCCACACCGTTTCCTTGCTCACTATAGCGTAGCCTCTCCAACATAGATAAATTTATGCGCCAAGCCCGATACCCGGACCAGTATGTCTCGTTAAACCGTTCTCATTTAATGTCTCTATGTTCTTCTTCCCGTCCAGCGCTAGCCGAGACAACTTGTGCCCCGACGACCATCATCAGCGACAGCATTCGCATTCGCATCAGCATTTGGTGCGCCAGTCTCTGATCAGCCTCAGTTACGCACAGGCGTCGCCGGCCACGCCGGCACCCCCAGCAGCAGTTCCTGCACCTGCCCTCCATTCGCATTCGTCGACCACATCGACCAGTCCCAGTCCCCAGGCGGCGGACCAACAGAGCTGCAGCAGCAGCAGTGTCGGTGTTGCAGCCCGCATCCAGGCAGCCGCCCGCCAGTCCATCTCCTGCAGCTGTGAGTCATTGAAGAGCAAGGTCAAGGTTTTGGGGCGACGCGGCGATAGCGATAGTGTCTCGCTGCTAAGAGGAACAGGTTCCGGTTCGGGAGGCGGCGGCAGTGGCAGTGGCGTCGGCATCGGCATCGGCATCGGCGTCGGTGATGAGGATCATCAGCGTCAACGCAGCACAAGCAGTCGTCTGTCCAGTGGCATATCCAAGCAAAATTCCAGCGATAGCCGCCACAGTCCGAGCAGCCATTCGGCCCTTTACGATGCATGTCATGAATATACCCGCAGTTTAAGTGCAGCCCCAGCAGCAGAAGGAGCGGCAGCAGCTGGTGACTCTGATTCCGCCTTGCTATTGAAAAGTCATTTCAGTGAACAACAATTGGCCGAGCGTACCAATTTAAATCTTAACTTGAGCAGCGAATACGATAACGATAAACAGCAATTGGTCAATGAGACATACATCTTCAAGTGCATAGCGAATAGTCCATCGTTCTTGCGCACCAATAAGATCAAGGAACAGTCGAAGAAACTACGCAATCTATCGCTAAAGACACGTACGGCCAAAAAGAAGGGTCACCAGATCATATCAAAATCAAACGCCGTGTCGGATAATTCATTGAATCCGGGTGATAAATATCTCAATTTGTATCTGGTGGAGAAGAAGCATTCGTTGCAGTCTAGCAGTACACCAAATCCTCAAATTGGTTCGGTATCTGCTCCAGCCAGTTCCTCATCATCATCGACAGGGAGACAACAACAGCAGCAACAGCAACAGCAGCAACAACAATTGCCAGCCCTATCCGCCGTTGCGGCACGCCAGCAACAGTTGCTCTTGAACGGCTCACTGAAAAGCAAAACGAAAACCTTTCCCTCATACAGAGCTTCGGTGAGGAGCGAAAGTGACGGCGGCAAGGATTATAGGGCCGCCACCATTCCAACAACGGGCAAAAGTCCACCTCCGCCGGTGCCGCAATCGCTGGCGGCCAAAATTTCTGGCAGCGGCAAACACGCCGGCAATAAACTCAGTGTCAGTAGTAACTCGTGCAATAAGCTTCATGCACAGGGTCATTATTCAGCCGCAGCAGCCTCGTCACCCAAGAGTTCCGTATCCAGCAACGGTCATCTCAATAAATACTGCCTGACCGATCTGACGCGACGCAAGGCCGAATTCAATCGACAATTGAGCGCCCCTACAGACTATACCCATCACTCGTCTAGCAACGGTTCACAGCAGGAGGGCTCCGAGGCGGCCAATGAGGCAGTTGGCGAATCAACCATCACAGTAGCTAGTGCAGGAGTATTAGGACATCATACAAGCCACCACACGGGAAGCCATCCCTATCATCAACAGCAACAGCAACAACTTCCTCACCATCAACAACATCACCAGCATCATCATCATCATCATCATCTTCAGCATCAGACATCGGCCACAGCACCGGCTACCCTAAAACTACACAATCTTGGCGGTGGTGTGCAGCATTCGTATCCGTATCCAACGCGTCCCACGTCCACATCGTGCACGAATAGCTTCAATAGACGTCACATACGCAGGCACAAGAGCAAGCTCGGCGAGAGGTAAGTACCCTTCTAATACTCTTTTCGCCTCAACCTGTACCTTCAGTTACAAGTTTAAGCCCAAATACACAGACAAATTAAGCATGCAAAGCGGCAAAGTACCAGCCAAAAACAAAAAACATCGCCGTCTCCGTTTTCGTTGACGTTGTCGAGTCTTACCGGTTTTTCTTTATTTCATTTTGGGAGCAGACGATTGGAGCTTATCGGCCAGCATTTGCATAATGACATCCAATGTCCAACAGAAACCCCAGAGATCGAGAGACGCAAAACTCTCAGTGAACTTTCAAGTGTGTGCGCGAACAAAACTAGAGTTCTGAGAATACCGGTGAATGATCGATCGATCGATCAAGCGAGCGAACAAGTGTCTAGGTGATGGCCTAAAACTAAATCAATGACGTTTGCAATGAACTCGCAATGATCGTAAATAAGGCTTTAATTAATTAGTGCTCTTGATTGCAATCCCTGGAGCTCGATATGCAGTTAATGATCAATCGATCCAGTGTCTAGGTGATGGTCTAAAACTTAGTCAAAGACGTTTGCAATGTAGGTTCAATAAGCTTAAATTAGTTAAGGTGCTCAATGATCAATAGATCGAGTACTTAGCTAAGACTAAGTCAAAGTTGTAAAAGCATCTTTATCCTTATGATTTTGAGAAGTGAATGTGGATGATTTCAATCCTTATAAAACGATATATATTGATTGAGATTGAGTGTCTAGATTGTCGACTAAAACTTAGTCGAGAAAGTTAGTAATAAAGGTTCAATCCCTAAACTTCTAAGTGCAGTGAAAGATTAATTAATCGAGAGTCTAAGTCTTATATCAAAGTCAAAGGCAATTGAGTGTCTAGGCGATGGCCTAAAAACTTGGTCAAAGTTTTAGTCATCGTAAAAAACGCTTTAATTAGTTAGTACGTTGGATTCCAATCCCAAGAGCAAGCCATCGAGCGTCTAGTTAATGGCTTAAAACTTAGTTCAACACTTTTTCCATGATTATTCAATAAGTGTTAATTAAAACTCTTCATTTTAAGCCCTTTCTATCGGAATGCAGTGAAAGATCAAGCGATCAATTGCCCAAGTGTCGGGCTAAAACTAAATGAAAGGTTATAAAAAGTCTTCAATTTAGTTAGTGATCTTGAGCAGAGACATAATCTAGAGGAGTAAACAGTTGCAAAACTCTAAAGATTGAATTCGCTCAAGATTACTAACTAAATTGAAGACTTTTTAAATTGTTGATTTAGTTATAGGCCTTTAACCATAGTAAAAGTCACCCAAAATAGACTTCAATTAGTTGTTGATCACTTTTAATTTCGGCTTAGTGATCTTTAATGACTAAAAATCATAGTCATGATTTTTATGGATGTTAATTATTTGTATATTTCCGTTTTAACTTAGTTGCATTGCCATAATTGATAGTCACAAATAAACGAACGTTTTGACAAGTGATCATCGCTTAGAAAAGTTAATTACTTGGAGCTAAATGTGTAATTAATCAGATTTTTAAAGCCTGATCAACTTTATTATCAGCAGCAATCAGTGCAATCTTAGTCATACCTTAATCGATTTTGTAAAGTCTAGACTGTCAAACTAAACGGGTTTGCATTACTTTTTTTGACACTAAAATAGTAAGAAACTTGTCAATGATGCGGAAAACTTTTTTGCTCCATTATCATAATGAATTGTTGTTTGCACAAAAGTAAACAACTGTCGTCGTCTATCTCCCAATAGAATTTTAATTTATTGCCACTGATCTAGACCTCAGACCGAAAACCGAGACCGAGACCGAGACCTAGACTCTGGGCTCTGTTCGATAATAGAACTTCCTCGACTGGTTTTCCAAAAAAAAATTTGCATATTTTTTATTTTTTTTATGAGAGAGAGAGGTGTTTGTTTTGCTACTTTTCTTGAGGGGTTTCTCTCTAGATTTGATAGTTTTTTTTCGCTTTTTTTTTTTTGTATTTTCGAAGAATGGCAGTAAATTACAGACGCGGCTATAATTTGTTCGTCGTCGCGAAATCAATTAAAAAGCAACACAAAAAAAAAAAAATATATATAAAAACATTCTTTATTTATTTATTGTGCAACAGCAGCAAGTTGAGGTTCAGAACAGGTTATCAGCAGCAACTGGAAGCAGCATCCGCAGCAAAAAAAAAAAGTAAAAAGAAAACTACAACAAATCACACAGAGAAAAATACTACACAAAAAAAAAAAAAAGAAAGAAAGAAAAGAAAAGAAAAAAAAAGTCGCCTTCGCTCATAGAGTAAAAGTAAATTTGTTGGTGTCAATTGAGAAATTATTTAATTAGGCAATTGATGTGTATAGACCCAATCTATCCCCCCTCCATCCACCACCCCATTGGACATAGCCAATTTCAGTTCCAGTTTCAATTCCTAATTGATATTCGAGGTAAACCAAATGAAAGCGACAACCAACATAACTACAAAATATATATCAACTTCTATAGATACATACATACATACATACATATGTAATAGTAGATGATATAGTGCCTCAAAAAGTTCTTCCCCCTTTTTGCTCAATCTCTCTCTTTTCCACTCTCTCTCTCTCTCTGTGTGTGAGTATATTTGTATCTGCATCTGGAGGACGCACGAATCCCAGTCCGAAAAATATCTGAGACTTCGGCTAAACATATTCGTGAAATTTTGTTTTTGTGTTTATAAATTTTTTTTTGTTTTTTTCGGAGTATCTCAATGTCTATGCCGGCTACAATGGTTCAGTATGTGAGCGGCATCCGCTAGTCGCATAAAGTTAGCGCTTGTAATAACTTGAAAAAAAAAACAGCTATATATACAAATATATAAAACGTGGATATATATACCTACAAGATATCACAATACCCATAAAAAAAAATACATGGGAATAGTGCGGACTGGTGTCAAATCAGCAAAAAAAAAAAAAAATAATAATATATAAAAACATCTGCACGTTTCACATTTCAAATAATAAACCACAATTGCTGAAATAATAATAATAATAATACTTGTAATACGATATTGAATTATCAACTCGAGCTATTTGTGGTTGATTCCAGTGATCTAAGTTCCATTTGATGCAGTGCAATGTGTGGATGTGATGTGATGTGATATTTAAGGAATGAATATAATAACTAATAAATTCATTAGTGCCAAGATTAAATTAAATCAGCTTCATTAGGTTTAATTAAAACGTAACTTATCAAAAAATACAAAAAATACACTAATAATAATAATAAAAAACCAACCAACAATTGAGTGTGAACTGGAACAAAAAAAAGAAAAAAAAAAATAAAGAAAAACTGTGCACGCGTCTCTCTAACAATAGAATCCATCATAGTGAATACCACGCGATTTTTTGCTCCATTTCCGTAACATAGGCTCAGTGTATACACAGTCAAGGAGAACGTGGAGGAGCAGCAGGTGTTGGACGAGGAGGAGGTGGAGGAGGAAAAGACCTTGACAATCATTGAGCTTTTTCAGCAAGGTGAGGGACGTCAACGTCAACGACGACGACGGCGGCGGCGATTGTATGGCTAATGCTTGTATTGTAGTGCGTGAGCCCATAATTAAAAAAATACAAAAAAAAAAACGAAGAAAAAAACATAAAAATAAAATCCCCGACACATAGTTACTTTCACTATTTATTTATTTTACAACTATCTGACCTTATGGCATAATTTTTTGTGTGCTTGTTTGTTTGTTTGCCATATAACCGGAAACCACTTACAACAATATTTTTGTTGTTTTTTTTATTCACAGATTACTTAGCGGCGATAGTGAAGAATCTGTACGTTGCTCATATTGCTCCGTATTGAATGTGAATGAGAACGATTTACGTATATCCTTTGAGAACACCTGCACCGATTCGCTGGTCACCGCTTTTGATGATGAGGCACTGTTAATATGCGACCAAGGAACCGAAATGGCAAGAACAAAGGTTTTATTTGTACTAAAAAGCACAGGACTGAGTAGTGTACCACCACCCCCCCTACAAGCCCACACCAATAACCAATCCCAAACCAAATCGAAACTAGAATGACCTTGACCATAACCATGACCTAGGCCTAACTAACACTCAAAAGAGCTTTTAAGTCGTGATGGTTCTTAAGTACAATATCACGATATACATATATACCAAGTGCCAAAATGTATTTGCAAATGGTTTATTGCAGGGCCATATGCTTAGCAATTTAACCACGTGGTGTAAGGGCATAATGAGTTGACTGTAACATATATGGGGAAGACAATTCCATTAACCAATAATCAGATATACATATATATTCTAAGATGAATTTATAGATCTCCAAGATTTAGCCAGAAAATTTCTTGTACACATAAGATAAGAAGCCTTGAAATATTAATAATTTTCATTATGACTTTTTGGTCACTTAGGCTTAGAGGATATAAATATACATACATATGTTATAAAAATATGCCATATTATATATGGCGATATAAACTTCAAATAGCCAGCCGAAACTTTTTGATATTTTTTCGTTGTTGATCTCAAATGATGAATATATCAGGATAGAGGAGAAAATACAATTAGTCTTAGGAATAATTCTATTAATGATTATTAATGATTCTATAATTAACTAAGTTATCAGTCCACACATTTAGGTTTTGGTAATTTAATGTGTTCTTTTTAATTCTATTTTTAATTCTGAATGTGATTTCGGTTAATGGTTATCACCTTATCACCTTTTGTAGGACTGTAAAATATATTTTTAGGGTACTAGAGAATATATAAATTTTACCAATATATAGCTTGAATAAATATTAAAATTACAAAATAAATATTAAAATTACAAGTCAAATTTCTTTAGTAGACAAAACTTAGGAATGGACTGTAAAATTGTAAACAATGTCTATTTAAAATTTCTCGCTAATTTACAAAACAGACAAAAATAATAGATTGAGGTATGCACCTCATTCGAAGATTTAAAATCGAATCCCTCATAATTCTAATAAACATATTCAAATAAAGTATATAATTTACACAAGCCTATGGACTAAGGAGTATCTAAATATAAATTGTAATGAACAAAATAGGTCCCTTTTAGACAAAATAAGCCGTCGACATCGTAGGTTTATCAGTTTAACAAAAGTTCACACTTCAAGCCTCAATCTACTAAGATCACTCTCAGAATATTATAATTAGTCAGATATGTGAGATATTCCTAGGACGGACTTAGAATCTCGTAGTCAGAATCAATACCAAACATACATAGCTTCAAAACTAATTCAAATATAAATTGTAAAAGGTTACAATTCTCTCCTCTCCCTTTTGCCATCATTAAATGAGTTTGGACTGCTATTTCTGTATTAAGAACTAATTTCCTTTTGCCATCATTAAATAAGTTTGGACTGCTATTTCTGTATTAAGAACTAATTTAACTTAGAAACCAAAACTTAAAAAAATAATCCTCTGCATTTTAAGTGTATCCACCATTTATTATGATGACTTTTGTAATTATGTTATGAAACTATTGATCATTCTATTTTTGATTTAGGTACACTTTGATGACGTGTCGTTGTACGGCACTCCGAAAGAGGAGCCCATGCCCAATATACCTATCGTGTCCGAGAAGGTCTCTGCTAATTTCCTAAAAAGTCAATTGCAATCATGGTTCCAGCCGACAGACAATCGTCTGGCCATGAAATTATTTGGCAGCCGCAAGGCATTGGTCAAAGAGCGCATACGTCAGAAAACTTCCGGGCATTGGGTAATACACCCTTGCAGTTCATTCAGGTATTTATCATATACACAAATACACATACTATATAATTGGATTCGATGATTTTGTAAATTTGTATATTTCAGGTTTTACTGGGACCTTTGCATGCTTTTATTATTAGTAGCAAATCTTATTATCCTGCCAGTCGCAATATCATTCTTCAACGATGATCTAAGCACACGATGGATTGCCTTCAACTGCCTAAGTGATACTATTTTTTTAATAGATATTGTAGTCAATTTTAGAACAGGTAATTTTTTAATCTATGTATTATAATTAATTATCTACGAATTATTTTAACTAATTAATTCAAATTAAGAAGCTAAGTATTGAAATAGAAACAATAGCAAATCAATTTTCATTTATCATCACACCAAGTAGTCAAATTTGTTGACTAAGCGTTATGACTATATGACTAAAAGAGACGAAGAGACCTTCAGTTTTAAGTGATTCTCTATAAATTATATAGTCGTCTAAACAAAAATGAATTAAAAAGGTTAAAAAAACTAATTACATTTATGACCCTAACAAGGAACTAAGGGGGTTTTTTAAACAAGGAATTAGGGTTAAATTGGAAGATATTTAAAATGATTTAACAAAATAACTAGTTTCTAGAAGTTGTTTAAATGCTATAAGGACTTCGGTTTCTTATAGAATTGTTCATTAATTCTTTGCCAAATTACTTTTCTTTGCTCATATAATCTTTAATGAAAACTTTAAGTAGACAAATTCAAATATTTCTCAATATTCATGGCGATAAATAGTTAAACTAACCCATTTAAGACAAAGGTTCTATTTGGAGATAGAAATATTGTTTATATTGTCGCCAAAAAACTTGTTTATACCCTTTTTAATACCCTTAATACCCCTCACAAGTCCATCTGATTTTAGTCGGATGCTTATAACGTAAAGAAGGATACGTTTCCTACTCCATATCCTATATAAACGTTGGCTAAGCCAAAGATGTCTTCATCTCGTTTTGTTTTTATAATTGCCAAACAAATTGATTCTAAGACCAGAGACCTTTGTCTGTACTTCATAAAGTTCTTACAAATTTAATGATATCAATTATAATTTATATTTTCAAAGATCTTTATATAAACTTATCAATGAAGATTGTTTTTTAGTAACCAAATATTCCAAAGTAGCTTCTATAACCTTGATTTTTATGACTTTTTATCCATTGCATACTTCAGGGGTTCAAATATCTATTTTAGAAGTAGAAATCCCAATATGTGTGAAGTACTTTGCATAACATTTCTTTTAGTCAAAAATAGGTAAGGAAAAAAATAATATTACAAAGAAATAAGCTAATCGTATTCGAATATAAGCAAATTATATAATTTAATAGAAAGCAAAGAGAGTTAAGGATATAGTTTAGGATTTTATTTAGAATATTTAGTAAGTACTTTAGTAAGTACTTTTAGTTAGTACTTTAAACACTTCAAATTCAACTCCCACATTATATGAAATCCAGCTCTTAAACAAGAAAAGTTCTTTGGGGAAACATTTATTAGTTTTAGAGGTTTGCTAGATAAATTAACTCTTTCATCCAGAATCATCACAAATTTCCGGACATTGATGGAATTTTCTTTTGCAAGGATTTTTTCCAACTAACAAAACGGTTTTGGGAGTCTATCAAAATATTTTCACCCGCACAACATAAAGATTACACATAAAATTTATAATAATTTCAGGAATTATGCAACAAGACAACGCTGAACAAGTAATATTGGATCCAAAGCTTATAGCTAAACACTATTTAAGAACTTGGTTTTTTCTCGATTTGATTTCATCGATACCGCTAGATTATATATTTTTAATTTTCAATCAAGTAAGTGAATGCGATTTATTATAAAACAGTTACGCAACATTTTGATTAAGATTATGAAATTGCAGGATTTCTCTGATTCTTTTCAAATCTTGCATGCAGGACGCGCTTTGCGTATCCTGCGCCTAGCTAAATTACTTTCATTAGTTCGCCTGCTGCGTCTATCCCGCCTGGTGCGCTATGTATCGCAATGGGAGGAGGTCTATGTAAGTACACGGTTCTTGGGACGTTTCTATTTTTTCCGTTCCCACATACTCTATATATTTTTGTTTAACAAATGAAGAAAAAAAAAACGAATTTTTAACTTTTTCTTTGCATAACATTTTCTTTCGATTGTATTTACTTGAAAGTAAATCTAAAGTCATTATTCGTTTAATTCCAAAAAAAACAACAATTTTGAATCCCCTTTTCGTTTGCCTCATTTCGACATTTCAAATACACTGAACAAAAAAATATAAAAAGAAAGGGAACTAAGTATATTTGAGAAGAGTCTATTAGGTCTTGAAAGTTTTTGTCAGTTAGTGAGTGAGGATCAGAACAGTTTAGATTTATCTCTCAAAGAAGTGCTCACTTTTCTTGAATTTTAAAAATAATAATAACTAAAGAAACAAATGGCGCGCAAAATGTTCAAACTATGTAAATTTCGTTCTAATATTTTTTATTAATTTTTCTGTGTCTTTTATTTGAATTTCATTTATGTTCAATGTCTGTAAACCTACCTAAGAAATCTACCTTAAAAACATGTAAAAGACATTTTTCGAAAAAACAAAGCAAAACCAAATTAAGGATAAATGCTGCTGCCGCTGTAACATAAGCCCAAACAAAAAAAAAAAAACAAAAAAAATCCAAAAACAAAACAAAATAAACAATCTAAAATAATGAAAAATTTTGTATATTATACAATATGTAATTCCCAATTCCTCACACACCTTTTGAAAAACCTTTTCTGAAGAATATTTGCGCGCCCAAAAACTCTCCTCCATTCGTTAAGATATGGCCAGATCCTTAACACACACACACACACTCTCTCTCTCTCTCTCTTTCTCTATATATATATCTCTCTCTCCACCTCAATATCGCCTCGCTATGCTATATACATATAAATATTATTATGTAAACGAACAACAAAAAAAAAAAAAAAAAATTTGCTGTATTCGCGTGAAAAAAGATATTTTTGTTTCTTTTCTTTCTCTATTGTTTTTCGATTGCTTAACTTTCATTTATATGTTTTGTCTATATATATATAATTTTTGGTTTCGTTTTCACTAATTAATATATAAAAAATATTTTTCGCTGATCTTATTGAAGCACTTCGATTCAAGCTCAATCAGAATTTATTGAAAAATACAATCACAAAAATTTCAAACAAAAGAAAAATACATTTTTTTTTTGGAAAAAATGTTGCCCAAAAACAAAAAAAAAAAAAAACGCTTTTTCTCCCACCACACTTACTCTTCAAACTCTCCTACTGTCTCTCTGTATCTTTATCACCGAATACCTACCCCAAACCCTTTTCAAGACAACAACCAAAGAATTTTAAACAAAAATTTTTTAATTTCGTTGTAATTTTTTTAATTTTGTAACGCTCGACTTAAGCAAAATAACATTAACAAAAAAAAAAAACAACCAACAGTTTGCTTATCAACAAAATCAAATCAGTTTAAGAAAAAAAAAAAAACAACATTTAGCAATTATCAGGGGCCTAAAATACCTGTGTATATATATATGGTTTTAGATTCTGCAGAATCTACAGAAAAAAAGTGCTGATCGCAGAGGGAGAATGCACAGAAAAGACAAAGATGGCTTGACAAAAAGCAACCTAATTCTCAAGGTAAACAAAACAAATTAAAACACAACAACAACAAAAAAATAAAATTCAAATAATTTAAAACAAAAACAAAAAGCCTTGATTGATTATTAAAAAAAAAAACATAACTCACATTTGAGGAATGGACAATACAATTTTAAAACAACAATTGAGTTTTAGTGCATAATTTCGTTCGTTCGTTCGTTCGTTCGATTGTTCGTTGATCATGTTTTGCTTGATTTTAATGTTCGTTCGTACGTTCTGTAAATTTTCTGAGATTGCCTTTTTTATACATACAACATAAGTATATATCAGTTTATATTCTTAATTTGTTGCATAAAATTGAAACAAAAACGAAATCAGCTTAGGTCTAACAAAGAAAAACACACACAAAAAATTGACAGAAGCAATTTAATTTTAATCAGGAAATGCAACAAATCGATCTTCATCGATGATAGATCCAACAATCTGCCAAAAGTCAACTAAAAATGTTATCGATTTCTTGTAGTTGATCAACAACCTCAAGAACCTCAACTTACCTTCTTACAAGTACAGTTAGTAACTGTTAAAAGAAAAGTTATCGAAATATATCGATTTTTTATTCAAGATGATTATTTTTTTTGACTTTTGTAACAACTTTAGAAAGTTCTATGAAAAACAAATCTACAGATTTTGAATATTATCTTCTGAATTCAGTAAGTTTTTAAACAATTTAAAAAACTTCTTTGACAAACCAAATCTTTATAGAATTCTTTCTAAATTTGAATTTCTTTTTGAAAGACAACTCTAAGGTAGCTTTTCTTGATTTGATCTACAAACTTCAGTCAAATTTTTTTAATAATCTTTGATAATAGTTCTTAAACTAGTAGTTTGTTTATAACGAAAACTTTATCGAAATATATCGATTTTTTATTCAAGACGATAACTTTTTAACTTTTGTAATAATTTTAGAGAGTTCTATGAAAAACAATTCTACAGTTTTTGAATATTATTCTTTGAATTCAGTAAGTTTTTAAACCACTTAAAATATCTTCTTTGAAAACCCAAATCTTTATAGAACTCTTTCATATTGAATTTCTTTTTGAAAGACAACTCTAAGGTAGCTTTCCTTGACTTGATCTACAAACTTCACTCAAATTTTTGTAATAATCTTTGATAATAGTTCTTAAACTAATAGTTTGTTCTATCGAATTCTTTAATATTTGAAGACTTAAAAGTTTAAACTTTAAAGACACATTTGTCTAATCATTACCACTTGAAGCTCCCCTTGTTTAAGGAAATCTTCCCTGATCAAAAAATTTCGTTTAGGCGGTCACAAATTTTAATCTTTTATCCCAAAGTTGGAAATTTTCAAACATAAAAAGGGAGCTATCGTACATTTATCCAACAATTCCTAAAGATCTGATGTCGTATATTCGAATTTTGATGAATATGCAACTCATCTGAGCCAATTTTCCAAAGTCATAACTCAAAAATTAGCTTATTGCCTTTGCATTTCCTGGTTTAAACTAAAGTGCATACACACTTACTGACATGAACACGTGTATACAAACATACAGACACAAACTCCGACACCCACACAACCACACACAGACACACACACACACAGAATTGTATATACTTCGGTTTGAAATAATGAAGTTTTATTTTAAATTGCTATCTTCACACAAATCTGTGCTATGTGATATATTTAGTAGGAAATGAATACAAATTTAAAGTATAATAGTTAGACATATCTTGTATATATTTATGCATAAAATAAAATTTAGGATTTATTGCGGATAGTTTGCTGTAGATTCCATGCATGATGGGCATGATTAACTAAAAAAAATACAAACAAACAAATTTTCCAACTATTTCTACAAATTTGCTCTGAGACCACAGATTAGCTGAGGTTTTCTTTTTCCATTTCTTCATTTATTTTTCAAACAATTCTATGTGTGTGTGTGTGAGTGTGTGAGCGTGTCCGTGTGTGGGTGTGAATGAATCGAACGGGAACTGTGACTTAGGTTACCATGAAAATCAAACAAGGCAATGGGTTTTTGAAGTCCATATATAGTTTAATCCAATTACTAAATTAAGTCGGTATATCATAATATCGGGGGCAGCAGCATCAACTTAAACCATGTAAAACTGCACAACAGGTTGCTGCTATTGCTGCTTTCGGAATCGTATTGAACGTACTATATTGCTTTTGCCGTAAGCTTCTGCTGCACACTGGAAAAAAAGGCTGAAAAACTAGGCGGAACAAATAAGTCAAACGAAAATTTTAATCTCCAATTGTTAAAACTATTTTAATTTCAAAAACCACAAACTTAAATTTTCCCCTTAGTTTTCCAAATTGCCTTTCACTTTTAAAGAAAAACACACTCAATCGATTGTTTGATCGATTTGTGAGCTTTTGCTTAAATTACTTAAAAAAAAAAAGAAACATCGGTCAACATCGAACACGAACACAAATACTGTACTATATATATATATATAAATCTATAACTATTTATATTATTTAGTTACTATACTTACAACAACTACAACAAAAAATAACTTTACTTGTTCTAACAAAAACAAAAAAAAAACTCAAAAGTTGAAACGTAATTTCTATAGCATACATTTTGGGGCCAACTGCCAACCAAATCGCTTATTGTGTATATTTCTCGATTTATTCGTTTTGTTTCGTTTGATTTAATTGGTTTTGTTTGTTTCATATACACACCTACCACCCACCAACCCACCCACACACACACACACACTTTCACACACCTAATCTTTGCGTTTTGATTGATATTGATGATGCTTTACTGCTTTTGTTTGGCCCCTTTCAATTTTTGTTGGCCTAAACGCGCTTTATTGCTCCTATTTCTTACTATTTACTTACTCTTTACTCTATTCTGCTCATCATTTTTAATCCTAAGGTCATTTAAAGAACTGGATATCATCTTTCTAATTACATTCTTTAAAGTTTAAGTCTATTTTTGCAGAGATTTCAGGTCATCACTAGAGAAGACTAGTCTTCAATCTTCTATCAAATATTAACTTTTGAGTTACAATGCCTTTTTATTATCATTGAATTTCTTAATTTTATTATAGGTCATGCGATTCTTCGCTTTTGTTTTTTGATTGAAGAATTTACATATTCTGTCTTATAATATTTCTATTATTCTTTGGGAATTAGACTTTCATGAAGATCTAATTCCAATTCCAATTTTTCCCAGTTATTGCATTATCAAAGGTAATAATAGAATCCAACAGATTTTAGTGGCCTAAACTTAGTCATCATTTTGGTGGCATAAACCAAGTAATTGGTAAGGAAAAATCGGCATTTTGAGTGGAAACAGATCGCTGTATATCGAATTTTCCTCAATTTCAGAGGTAAAAACAGAGTTTATGAATAAAGACTTGACCATCCAATAGGATATTATGTTTCGTGTACTCTTACAACTTTTGGATCAATTAAACGATATTTCGAAACTTTTTTTCTTAATCATAAACCAAATCTTTTCTAAGTGATGTCTTACATTGTTTAACTTCTTCATAAAGTTCCATTCGAACTCTAATTAAGTTTGGTTTTCAAACATCTAAAATTAGTATTCCCATTTAAATAGACATATTTGGAGTTATTGCCATTTTAATTCTGGCAAATTAGCAATAGAAAAGAGAATGATAAACTTAATACTAAATCAAATTAGCTACTTAATATTATAATTGAAGCTTTTAAGCAAAATTAAGAGATTAAATTTATAATTTATTAAGTCAAACTAAGTTTATTGTACTTTCGAAGAAGTCAAGCCATTCTCTATGGAATTAAGACTACACAAATTGTAGAATCTTTATTTAATATGTAGATTCGAAAAGCCATTGTAAAATCTTTTGCTTAAATTTAAAGGAAATCTGATATCCAGTTCTATATTCACGACCTGTCTCTTTTTTTTCGATTTTTATTTTAAGTGCTTCTGTTTTTATTGTTTTTTGTTGTAAACTTTTTTGTATGTTCTTCATGGGTTTTGTTTATGCGGTTTTTGGTTCATATTCTTCTTTTTTTTTTTGGTTTTTGTTTTTGTACAAAAGATTTCAGCAAAGAGAAAAAATAAAGTTTTGAGAAATGTAAAATGGGTCAATTTCTTTGTAAGTCTGAGTATATTATTTTGAGGCACGCGTTGCAAGAGCTTTAAAACTTCTTCCTCCAATTTTGGTTTTCTTGGTTTTATTTTTGTGAGCCCGTTGGCCAATTTTTGGGAAACCCAAACACACACACACACACCAACACATACAAAACAGAGAAAACTGATTTCTTGAATGCAACCAATTCTCTCTCTTTCTCTCTCTCTTGTTCTCGCTCTATCTCTCTATTGCTCTCACTCTGTTTTTTTTATTGCTCCGTTTAAGTTGATTTCTTTTTGTTATGTTTGATTTTTGTTTGTACGTTCGTTTGTTTGTTTGTTCGAATTGTACAGAAAATATAAAAAAACAACAACAACAACAATTTAGCACTAATAATGAGAGAAAGAACAAACAAATGCTTTTATTGTAAAATAATTTGAACGTTTGAACGGCTTTAGTGTCCATATACAATAACAACAACAACAGAACAAACAAAGTAAAGATGAGCACTTGTAATATATTATATATATATATATCAAATTCTAGCTATATCAGCTGATATTTTGCACAACAAAGAAATACAACAACAACATCAACTGTAGAAAATGGTTTGAATTTTCAATTACGATTTTGAATTTGATTGCTCAGGTTTAACACTAATGTAATGCCTAAACATTAGATTAACTTTCCTTTTTTCTTTCTACCTTATTCTGCCCTTTTTTTTACTTCTGTTTTTTTATTTGGATTGTTAGTTCAATGCGATACAACAAAAAAAATTAATAAATTGTTTACAAAATTTATTCCAATATTTTTTCTTTTTTAGTTTGTCTTTTACTATTTCTAATAATAATTGATGGCTGTGGTCTTTTAGTTGCTTTCATTGGCATTGCAAAAATTTGACAAAAAAAAAAAACCAAAAACTAATTAATTATTTATAATTTAATGTTTATTTTAATTAATGGTAGTCAACACACACACAAAAAAAAAAAAGAAATGGCGTTAAAAAAGAGTTCCCACCATGAGTTTGTTGTTATTTCTGTTGGGTTTTTAATTCTTGGAAACAACATTTTGGTCACACACACGCAGACAAACACACACAAAGACACAATAAACATACACACACACTAAAGACTCTACACACACATACACAACCACTAATACACGGTGCTGGGATTTTTATTGTTTATACAATTTGATTTGATTGATAATTCTGGCATTACAGTTCCTCAATATGGCCTCGGTTTTCATGAGGATCTTCAATTTAATTTGCATGATGCTCTTGATTGGACATTGGAGCGGTTGTCTACAGTTCTTAGTGCCAATGTTACAGGGTTTTCCATCGAATTCTTGGGTATCCATCAATGAATTACAGGTAGGTTTATCCAACAGTTTCCCCCAAATGGAGAACAATTATGTATTAAGTGCGATCGTTTTTAGGCTTATTTTTGAATCAAAAGTGAAGATGTTTTAAAGTAGACAAGTGTAAATAATTCAAGTTTAAGTTTATATTCTATGGATAAACTTAAAGACCAATGCTCTTTTGGCATACCTACATATACTTAATCGGATTTTAAACTACTTACAAGTGCCTTTAAAATTTCATTGACTCTTGTGAAATTTTGTATGTAAAAAAAAAAAAATTAAATGCCAATTATTTGTGCTTTTCAAAATATAAAATTTAAAGACAAGTTTTTAAGACTGTTTCTTTAGGAAATAGAAAATTCAAATTGAAAAATTTTAGTAAATACAAAATTTAAATTATAAAATGTCATGACAAATTTATATTTTATTAAAAAAATATTAGTTATTTTTATGTTAGGAATGTTTGCATAATCTTTTTCAATTTTTGAAAGCTAGCTTTAACAGAAATTATCTTAACGAGTCCATTTTAACCTCTCTCTGGTTGATAAAAGAAATGATTATTGTTATACTTGCTCAGAAATGACTCTTCCAAAGACTCAAAATCTAATTCATATATAGAACAATAAAAATATATAACACTAAGGACGAAAGAGATTATAATTTTGATTAAAAAAGGAGTCGAAATTGATTAAGAGAAGGCGGGTTATACTTATAAAACTCATCAAGAGGCTTCTTGGGTCAGAAAGTGAGCTCATTTATGGCCATTTTAATCAGAAGGAGCCTTTAAAAAATATTCACATATGTTAATAAATTTTATAAAATGAAACATACAATGTAATATTCTTAGCTTGTACACACTGCGTATGCGTAATATGTAGTTGAGAAGTCTTTTGCCAGAAAACGAAGAAAAGATAAAGAAAATGTAAGCAGATATACAATTATAATCTATAATAATTTGAGTAATTATTACTAGATTTAATTTCTAAATAAATAAATAAATCTATAAGAATATTTCAGGGATTAATTTGAAGTTTACATAAAGGACACGAAATCAAATCTGAATGTCTTAGTTTTAAATAACTATGACAACCATGGGGAAACTTTGCCCCTGTTTGCTTTGAGAATTGTTTTTAAACTCACAGAATGTTTCAAGACTTTTTAAAAAGCGAATTCTTCGCATTATATATATCTGGGATCTCCTTCCTAAGTTCCCTAATTGTTTCCCTCTACGTTAGCCTTTTTTATTATAGTGTCTTTGCAATTGGTTTTTATTTTAAACTTTTTAAGGAAGAGATTAAAGCCAAATAACAAAAATTTGGAAAAATAAAAGCCAAGCTTAAATGATTTTAAAATGATAAACGATGTAAAATTGCATAATTTTCGAAAGATTTAGATAATTGTTTAAAAATAAAAAACTAAAACAGAGAATTTAAATTTTTTTAAGGACAATAAGCAAATTTAGTTTTTATGATATTTTCAAAATGAAAAAGTTATGGCCGACAGAAATATTAGCCAAAAACTTTAACGATCTGTTAGAAGAAACATCTTCTTTATATAGAATCAATATTAAGCATGCAAAACGAACGCACAACTAATAAAATTTAATATCTTTTAATTGTTAATAAATGAATTTTCTCTGAAATAGGAATCCTATTGGCTAGAGCAATATTCCTGGGCATTATTCAAGGCCATGTCGCATATGCTGTGCATAGGTTACGGCAGGTAAGTAAAATGATGACCTCTAAACGAATTTCATTCATTAAATTTACGTTTCTTTTTTTTAGATTTCCTCCACAATCCTTAACAGACATGTGGCTAACTATGCTATCCATGATATCGGGTGCCACATGTTATGCATTGTTCCTTGGTCATGCGACCAATCTCATACAGAGCTTGGACTCCAGTCGTCGGCAATACCGTGAGAAGGTCAAACAGGTGGAAGAGTATATGGCCTATCGTAAATTGCCGCGTGATATGCGTCAGCGGATTACGGAATATTTCGAACATCGGTACCAGGGTAAATTCTTCGATGAAGAATTAATACTTGGCGAGTTGAGCGAGAAATTGCGCGAGGATGTCATCAACTATAATTGCAGGTGGGCGATTTTGAACTCGATCATAATTAAATGCCAACATGTTATATATGTATATATATATCATCTGTTTAATCTGTTGTTTTGTAATATCGTAACTAATTTATATATTTATTGGGATTGTTGACATACATACATATATTTATATGGTCCAACTTCATGTGGTATACCTAAAAAAATAAACTGCACAATCCTTAATTATTAGCACCATTTTTATATATATGTATTTAAAAATATCTATATAATAATATTTAATTAATAATTATATATATTCATTGACAGATCCCTCGTGGCTTCAGTGCCTTTTTTTGCTAATGCCGATTCGAATTTTGTTTCCGATGTAGTTACCAAACTGAAATACGAAGTTTTCCAACCAGGTAAATGTTGAAACTTTGTTAACTTAAATAGTATTTTAAACATTTTTTTATTTGTTTATTAGGTGATATTATCATAAAAGAGGGCACGATCGGTACCAAAATGTACTTCATACAGGAGGGCGTTGTGGACATTGTCATGGCCAATGGCGAGGTGAGTCTCGAATTGATTCCTTTAAGCAAATTTACTTTGAAATTTCTCTTTCCTTCAGGTGGCCACCTCGCTATCGGATGGCTCTTACTTTGGTGAGATCTGTCTGCTGACCAATGCGCGTCGTGTGGCCAGCGTGCGAGCCGAAACCTATTGCAATCTATTCTCATTGAGCGTGGATCATTTCAATTGTGTATTGGATCAATATCCATTAATGCGCAAGACCATGGAGACTGTGGCCGCCGAGCGGTTAAACAAGATTGGCAAAAATCCAAATATAATGCAACAAAAGGATGAACAATTAAGCAATCCAGAATCGAATACAATTACGGCCGTGGTCAATGCATTGGCCGCTGAGGCCGATGACTGCAAAGATGAGTAAGTTATCATGCATTAAATTATCTTTAAAAATTTCATATTTTTATCTTGGCTTTAATTTCATTTCGTGTTGTAGTGACATGGATCTCAAGGAGAATTTACTGCATGGGTCAGAGTCGAGCATTGCTGAGCCGGTGCAAACGATACGCGAAGGTCTGCCAAGGCCAAAAAGCGGGGAGTTTCGTGCTCTTTTCGAGGGCAATACTCCATGACACTGAGGACACAGTTGGCCAGACAGCAATGGACAAAGGTCAAGCATTTGAGTGGAGCTTGACCAGCACTACCAACACAGACACACACACACACATACACACACACACACACTACTCAAATACACACACACAAATACATAACACATGCGTATATAATAATTTAGTGAAAAAAACCCCCCCAAGAATCAATTTATGGTAGACACTCTATATATGCAATTGCGATTTAGTAGAAAAAACCAATTAAAAATGAAATGAAAAATTAAAAAAAAAAACCCCAATTATAAAAAACAAAAAATTACACGAAAAGGAAAAACGACAAAAAAAAAATACAAGAAATGTCCTCAATAATTATTCATAATTTCAGCTCCGCTAACTGTGATGAACTTTAATATAAGAATCGAAAAAAAACACAAAAAAAAAATGGAAAACAAGAAAAAAAAAATACAAAAAAAGAAAGAAAAAAAACAAGAACACAGACAAAGCCATAGGAAAAAAAAAACAGCCGTTACAACAGACAAACAAACAAACAAACAGACAGACAAACAAACAAAGCACTCATACAAGCAACAGACAGACAGACATCTATATAAACATAAGTTTTATGCCCAAAAAAAAACAAAAATATTGTAACGATAACGAAGTGAATAGACTTTTCAATTGCTACATGTAGAGGTGTTAGTCCTATGGACCTACTACAACAACAACATCCAGAAACAGATACACCCACCCAACACACACACAAACGCATTCACACACCCACACATATGTACATAAAGACATATGTATGTATAGCTATTATGTACTCGAAAGCAACAAAAACAACCAACAACAAGAATTATGTATTATTGCGATTATATAGCATATTTAAATATCGCCTGGCATACTGTGGCAACAACAACAACAACAAACAACCAAGAAACATTAACAACAACAACATGACAACAACAACAAATATTTAAGCAAATTTAACAAATTGAGCATTAGTAGTTGGAACTATTAGTTTCTCACACTCTACACTAACTTTCACTCACTGACAAAAATAAAAAAAAAATATTTAAAAAAACGAACAAAAAAAGTAGTAGAAAAACCTCAGACAACATGCATATATATACACCTAAACACACACACACACAAAAATATACACTACATACATACAAGCATATATACAACAACAACAACAAAACTTATATAGATAATGTTGTCTTTTATAGGGAATTGTTCTTACAAAAAAAAACAACAAACAAAACTAAAAAAAAAAAACTAAAACAACAAAAATAATGATTATTATTCTATAATTTCCTTTTATCTTTCTGTTGCCAGCTATTTATTTCTCTTTTTGTTTCTGTTTTCGTTAGGACACAAAAGAACAACTTTTTGTGAAAAAAAAACATTTATTTAAACTTAGTATTTTATTACACGTAAACTACAAAAAAAAAGAAGAAAACAAAAGAAAATAAAAATGAAAAAGCAGAAGGACAGCGTTTGCCTTAAAAATAAAAAAGTAAACAAAATACAAATTGTTTTATTCCAAGAGAACGAAGAAAATTGTTAAACTAAACACCTGAAATTCAATATTTTCTAATTATTGTCAAAGAACTTACAAAAAACTATTTCTCTAAATCATTAAATCATTGTATACTTTAAGGCGAGTAACAGCGACGGGCCCAGCCACTCTCAATCATTCTTATATTGATATTTTTTGTTCGTTTCTCCTGTTTTTTTGCAGGGTCAAGCAACACCAAGTATACAGAATCCTCCTGTGGGTAATTAGAAAAAATTATATATAAGTACTTTGGATTTTTAAAGATTTATAAAGTAGATTAATAGAAGTCGGACAAGTGCGAAGCAAAGTATAATATTTCAAAAATTTCTCACTTAGACTATTTTTAAAAGATGTTTTCTATAATTCTACTGAGATATTTCTCAATTACGTCGGCTTGTCGATTGCTGATTTCTATATTTCTCACTTAGACTACTTTAATAAGGTGTTATAGTGATTCGATCCGACGAATTGTCAAATATGATCTCAATTAGGCTATTTCATTTCATTCCAATAGCTTTCTAATTGAGGCCGTGATGTGAGTGCATTCAGAGGAACATGGCTATATCGATCAAACTTCTCAAGCTGATCCAGAACATATATAGTTTATGGGATGAGAAACGTTTTCTTCTCTACATTACAAACTTCTGTTCAATTTTATAATTCCCTTTACAAGGGTTGGCTCTAATGATAGATCTTAAATTATAGGAAAACAGGCAAAATATAATTTTTTCACCTCATGGAAATTATTTTCCGTATACAATTGTGGTAATTTACCAAAATATTTTAGCTACAAAAATTACATATTCGGTATTTTGGTGAAAAAGTACACAAATTTGAAAGTTATTATTAATATTATTAAGCTTATATCAATAAGTGCAATTTGAAACTTTCTGAATTTTTTGCATTTGTTCTCACAATTCTATTTTGCTAAATATAATCTAGATATTTTAATGCTCGCCACAATCAGTTGTAGATTTTTTAAATGAAAAAAAACTCTTTGAGTCTTGGTTTTGGTTTTTTTTAGTTTTGGCGAGGAAAACCCTATTCATATTCGAAATCTGCGTCGCCAAATTACCCTATAAAGAACATGAGATCCTTGTCGAAAAATGGCGTTTTACCAGGATAATGTTATCTTTGATTTTTATAATCTTCGATATGAGACATTATAAATCCTGACAGAAGAAAGCACCTAATTGTCACTTAAACTTCCTAGCGAGCTCTGCTAATTTTGAATAAGATCCTAGTGATCTTAAGAAAATAATTTACTAAAACTTTCGAGTTTGTCCACTAAAATTTACTTTAAAACTTGGGGCAATGTTGCACACTCACCTCAATGTGCTCAACTTTGGCATAGAGGACGCGACTGTTAACCTGATCGAAGAATGTTTTTACAGCTTCTGCTGACCAGGATAAGCCCTTCCAGGGTTTCACATAGGCCAGACGTCCACTCAAACATTGTGATGGCAATATGGCAAAATCTAGATGCAGATAATGAACTTCTTCTGGACTCACACACACAGTGTGACCCGTATCAATGAGTTTAACTTCAATGGTATTCTCTAAATTGCCAGGTTTGTAGTTAACAACACAAGCACGCTCCCAGACACCTGTCGAGCGGACAGCACACAGATGACCCGTGGTGATTAGGAAAAGTGGCATCACAAATTCCGTAGAGTTAAGAGCATTGTAGGCTCTCCTGCAAGATTCAAAAGGAATTATATTAAATAAGACAATTCTATTTACATGGAACTTACTGCATGTTATTAAACATGGCCAAGTAATCATCGTAGATGCTATCATGAATCCAAAACTGAAAGCTATGGGGATTATTAATCTCCAATAGTTGCACTTGAATGCGTTCTCCTGGTTTAACCGATGTGAATAAATTGGTTTTAGGAATAATGTAATCAGAGCGCACAGCGGATCTGGGATATGACAGATTTATAACACGATCATCTACTGCATAAGATGGGATGGCATCCTCATCATCGATGCCCTCATCCGTTGACTCATAGTCCGAAAGCAACAAATCTGGAGGCGGTGCATTTGCAGCATCTTCTTTTATTTGAGTTTCTGGCTGCTCCTCCCAACTAGAATCTTTTTTCAGCTTATATTTATTTAAAAGCCAATCATGTATCTTCTCCTGGACTTCATCGCATGAATCTTTATTTATTTGATCGTTATTAGGTAGCCAACTTTCGTTATGATTCTCGCTTGAATCTTCGTTCAATTCAGCTTTATTAGGAAGCCAATTGTGATCATGTTCTTTATTGCCTGAATTTTCATTCTGGTGATCCTCCTTAGAAAGCCAATTATCATTTTGAAATTCAGCTACGTCTTCTTCGCTTGAATTTCCATTTAAATTCTCGTTATTAGTAATCCACCTGGCCATTTCTTCGATCTCATCTGATGTTTTATCTTTCTCGATAGTCAGTTCTTTCAGGGATTGGTTTATTGCCTCAATTGAGTTGGATCTAATTATGGGCTTCTCAACCTGGTAGTTGTTGTTGATGGCCACTGTTTTTTGTATAATGGGTTCAGGGAATTGTTTCTTAGCCACGTAAGGATTGAGGTTGGGATTAGGTTTGGATATTGGTTTATCCACCCGATTATTACGATATTCCTGAGGCCTGGAACGGTGATAGGCCACATCGTGATATTGCGAGACATTCTGATTGGGGCACGCTTGGGATGAGTATCTATTGGCAGTAGGTGGCGGTAGTCTGGGTTTTGCATTTACAAACACCAGATTGGACCGTTGAGATGGGTAGAAATATGTTGGTTTACCTCTACCGTTCCTCTTTGGCTTTTTGCTTGGTTTTTTTTGACATTGCACAAATTGCTGAATGTGAGCAGTTTGCGCTTTAGAAACAGCCAGCACCCGGGCCATTGGTCCATAGCCCATAACCTGAAGATGGAAAGTGGCGTTATTTTACAGTTCGTTTGGGTGCATGTGAGACTTACAACTACAGTATCGCTTATACTTCGCAAAAAACTCTCTAGATCACGAAATCCAAGCTTGCTATAGGGCACTCCGTTGCCTTCCTCTTTTACATAGTCCCGATGCAAACTCTCGATGGTCACAACTTCTGGTGTGGAAACTACCAGAGAGTGGATGATCCTCTTAACAAAACTTAAGAGGCCGTGGCTGTCCATTGTGCCTAATTTTACAATTTCTATTTCACCTTCGTTTTCGGACTGGGTTGAAAATGGCGGTAAAACATTTTTTACCGGTTTTGCTCCGGAATGTCGATTTTCGATAGGTTTGCTCCGAAATGTCGATTAACCGATCGGTTTTGCTCCGATAATGTCGATTAACCGATGATTTATTACTCAAGACTGCGTGAGCTGAAAATCGAGCAATAACTAGTTCTTTTGTAAATCACGTTAAGTTGGCCGCGGTTCGTGTCAGCGAACTAGCTCTTTCTTTTTACTTCCTTTCGGTTCCAAACAAGACGCAAAATGTCGAAGAGAGGTAAAAACTAAAAAAATAATCTATTTTAATCGTCGTTATTTCAACTAATCCGAATGAAAAAACTGTGCTAATGTGAAGCTGAAGCTATGGACAAGTGAATGAATTAATTATTTGTGTGTTTAACGTTTTTTAGGACGTGGTGGTACCGCCGGAGGTAAATTCCGCATCTCACTAGGTTTGCCCGTAGGCGCCGTGATGAACTGCGCTGACAACACAGGTAAATAAAATGAAATTATTCAAGTCGGTGAATTGTCTTCAAAGAATATTTCCATTCGTTCCGTTTGATTATAGGTGCCAAGAATCTGTATGTTATTGCTGTCCATGGTATTCGTGGTCGTTTGAACCGTCTGCCGGCTGCTGGTGTCGGTGACATGTTTGTGGCCACTGTCAAGAAGGGTAAACCTGAGTTGAGAAAGAAGGTGCGTACATCTTTTTCGTAAGAAAACATAAAAGGGCCTTTGACTAACGCTTCACATCTTAATATATTACAGGTCATGCCTGCCGTCGTTATTCGGCAGCGTAAACCATTCAGAAGGCGTGACGGGGTCTTTATATATTTTGAAGACAATGCGGGGGTAATTGTGAATAACAAGGGCGAAATGAAGGGCTCGGCCATCACTGGACCGGTGGCCAAGGAATGCGCTGATTTGTGGCCCCGTATTGCATCGAACGCCAGCTCTATAGCCTAAGCGCAAGTAGTAGTCCTTTATCAATAACAACAACAACAACAGAAATAAAACCCCAAACGGAAATATGTTTGTTTTTCAATACGTGTTTTCTGCATCAATTGTTCTTTATTGAAACTTAAAAATTTTTCGCGAGTTTTTCCACACTTATGGTTTGGGTGCTTCAGTGCGTAGAGTGGGCTTTGGTCGTGTCACCTCCATAGAAATTTTACCATTGGCTCCCTTGAATAATGCATAGCATACAGGGAAGGTCAGACCCTCGAGGGAATCGCCATTAAATTTGGTTATAATATCGCCGCGTTGCAATTTGTGATCAATTTCTGGATACTGGCCGGAAACCTGCAATAGAAAACAGCAAACGGGAGAAAAATCATAGTGAATCATTTTAGAGTAAGGTAATCAGACTTACTACATCGGATATAGTGCAACCCTTTTCATTGGGCGAAAGGGACAAGCCAAGTTCCTTGCCGCTTTTCTTCATGAAATCCACATTGAACTTCTCCATTTCTGGCGGATCTGCGCGATATACGGTGAAATTGACTGTTTTCTCATATGTTACATGGAACAACTGATGCACCTTGAGGGTGGTCAAACTTTCGCAATGTATTGGGACTCCATTTACTTCGCAAATGTGATCGAATATCTGCAAACGTTTATCAGCGGCCAAGGCGCCTTCGGGATAGATGTGTGTGATGACACAACCAGTCTGGAAAAGATTGCTTGTGGAGTGTTTGTGTCTGGCGAAAGTTGGATCAAAGGTTTTACCTTGACATAGTTGTTCTTGCCGCCGGTTACTATGACGCCCAGCGGTTTCTTTTCCACCTTTACCTCAATTAATATCTTTTTATTGGGTTTTATCTCGGCTGTGGCTGGTTCCTGTGGCTTTTCTTCCTCTTTTTTGGCTTCTAAAATGTTGCAAATGAATTGTATTAGATTTTAAGAGCAAATGTGTTAAATTTAGAGGAAAGAAATCTGAGTGTTGATATAATCTTAATTAGAGTGTCACGTGGGTGTTGCACGTGGTAAAATTTTAATGATAGACATTTGGGCAAACAGTTTATTATAGTGACCTCTTGACCAGTTTTGTGGCTTACCTTCTCTTTTCTTTTCCTCCGCTTCCTTTTCTTTTTTAATGACCTCTTCGTCCTTAAGTGTGAGCAAAATCATGGTCACAACGCCTTCGGCTCTTTTAAGTAAACCAGATGCCTAGAGGAGAGAGAGACAAGAGTCACGGCCAATGCTTAGCAGGGACTCTGGATATGGAACTTACATCATCGTAGTTGGATTCTAGCGTAACATCCTGATTAATTGCCAGCACCATGTCACCCACTTTAATGCCAGCCGCCTCTGCATTGGAACCTTCTCGCAAATCGGATATGAAGATTCCATTGCCAACTTCCGCATGTTTGCCATAGATGATCATTATCCCCAAGAAACCTTCCTTACGCACCTGTACAGTGCGAGCTTTGGGGAATTGATCGAAAAGGAATTTGGTCTAGATGATGATGATAATAAAAATAAATTGTATTTAATTGTAGCTCCAATGTGCGCTGGACTTGCCTCATCCGAGGATGTGGGAAACTTCTTAATGGGCTTCACACACATGCCTTCATCGTTGGGTTTGCGCCGGGATGTAATCATCACCAGTTTCTCGCCATCCAAATTCTTAAAGATGGCCGAGGCATTGAGATGGCAGCGATTTTTGAGAACATTGCCATTGACTTCGACTATCTCATCGCCGGGCTTCACATCGACACTGGCCAGCAGGCCATTGGGATCCACACCGGCCACAAAACAGGCCATCTTCTGACGATCTTTATGACCAGCGAGGGCTATGCCGAGGGATTTGTTTGCCGGCCGCTGGATTTCTATGCGACGCAGATCCTTCATCATGTTATATCGCTTGTTTATTTTAGCTGTAAACTAAACATTAGAGAAGCAATTTTTATTCGTTTAGTGCGGAGAACTAACCCATCGTATAGCCAAATTCATCCTCCTGCTCCTTATCCCGATCCTTCTCCTGCCTATTTAACTTGCAATTGCCGGCGGAGGCTCGATCAATCTGTAAAAAGTATTTGAATAAAATGATAACAAGATGGAATGATATATCCCACCTCATTGCCTGCTTCCGTGCGTATACGTCCGGTCATATCACGCGTATCCTCATCATCCTCATCGGCATGTGACATATGTTTGGCTCGAGCCGAGGCCGTGAAGGTTGTATTCCTCTTTTGCATTGTTGTCTGCCGATTCATGCCCATTCCGCCGCCACCAGATCCGCTCATGTTGTTATTGCTGGCCATGGGTTCCTGATTGAATTTATTCTTGGCCTGCATATAACCATTACTTCTGGGATCATTCTTATTCTGTTGTTGTTGCTGATGCTGCTGTTGTTGCTGGTCATCGCTCTTGTCGAATGTTTGTATCTCCAAATCAATTTTGAAATCCGCCTCCTTGATAAGGTCAATCACCGCCTGTTCGGTGGAATGCCGCACATCCTTACCATTGAGCGATAGGATACGATCGCCAACTTTTAATTTGCCACACAGATGAGCTGGACTTTCGGGTACAATGCCCTTGATGAATATGCCGGTGGTTTTGGTATTCGGCGAGTCCTTCACCTCGCCGCGTACAATGCAAATGCCAAAGGATTTCTTGCCAGTCTTATCCAAGGTGACCATATGAATGTGATCTGGTAAATGGAAAAAAAATTCATCCATAATAATTACTAAATTCTGAAGGAAGTTCGAACTGTATTAGCCATAAAGCTGGATTAGCAAATTCTTCGGCTCCGCCCGTGGTGTTTGATCACTGAAAAGTTTATTCAATGTCTATTAATTGATTAAAATTAAGTAAATTGACAAACATTTAATTGAATTCTGTTAGAAATTGGCCAAATACAGGGAGATTAACCAAAAATGTATGTTACAAATTCTAAAAAAAAAGTATTTAACATTTTCCCGAATCGTTTTTGGGCGATTTTCATTTATGTTTTAACTTTCACACATTAACCAATATTTTTGGTTTTTCATCGCTACAGGCCCCGCGCTGGCTTAATCCGTCACTGAATTTAAGTGCAAAACATATTTTTGTTTTGTTTTTAAGTTGAACAGAGTTTATTCTTAAAAAGATCAGAGATCTCGAATCGAATCACAGTATATATTTTCTACGTTTTTCCAAATCATGTTTATTATTTTATTAGATTTGAGATTTGTATAAATTATTTATTTTCGCGAATTTACAAGAATATATATTTGTATTTTTCATAGTTAAGAAACAGATTACAGATTAAATTAAGTTTAAGTTAGTATTTAAATTCACTATGTTTAAAATTATTTATTTTTTGATTAGTCAACAAATTAATCTGAATAAGTGTATCAGAAAAATATTTTTTTAAATTTAGTTTAGATTTTTATTCTATATATTAATTGCGTTGTTTTAGAATTTCAATTGAATATTGTTTAGGATTTTCAATTTCTAATTATCAATACTTCGCTTTAGTTATTTAAACGTTTTGCGGGAGTTCTGAGAGTTTTAGAGTGTTCACTGGTTTTGTTTTAAAGTTGTTTAGTATAATATTACATTTTCATAATTATGTAAGGTTATTTTGTATATGTATATATTATAGCTGAAAACTGACCACCCGTTAAGCCTGCATTGCCTTGAAATTGCACCATGATTAAGAAGGATTATGTATTTCGTTTCGCTAAGAATACTTTGAATCGAAAATTTTGGGTTTTATCGTTTGAATATTGTTAAAAAATTGAATATCCGCTGATTGTGAATTCTCCGCGCAACCAGCTTTCGCTTTTGAGCCCATTGAAAATAGCGCCTAAACTGATTTTACAATTAGTTGACGAACATTCTTGCTAACTGACTTAGTGGCCATTCTATTTTGACTATGATTTTCGTATCGATTACACTGTCCAACAAGCATGGAAACTCATTGGAAATATTATAGTAAATGGATGAATGCATTTCATAGAAGGAAGCTATTTTTCAGATAAGAAGGGAATGAATTTGTCTGTCTTTAAGACGTATTTGAAACTATATACAAGGATAATACGTTGTAAGTATATAGATCTAGTATATAGATTTAGATAAAAAAACTATGTCAATCTGCTTAAAAAGGTTCAAGTTTTCATTTTAAGTAGGGGAGAGGGCCCAGTTGTGACTCAGGCCCAGTTGTGACATTCTCAAATATTTTTGAAATGCGGTATTGAATGACAGTTTGAGCCCTGTAAATCATGTTTGTTAGACGTTCTGCAGTTTTTGGACAGACCCCAACGTTAATAATCGTATTGTATATACGCGTACCAAACATCGTTTTGAAAATCGTGCGAAAAAGTTTTTTTCCATTTTTTTCAAAGTACCAAAATTTTGTGAAATCAACAGTGAAAAGGTGAGTGCAATGCATCAAAGTATTGTATTTGCCGTATATTTTGTGATTCTATAAAAATTTATGTGATTATGTAGTGTATATAAAAAATATAGATATAAACTTTAAACTATAAAAAGTCCCGGTTATGACTCAGCTGGGGTGCCCAGTTATGTCCCATTTTTTTTTGCACTCGGATTATGTAAAATTATCAAATTCCAACATTTTTGTTGTTGTTTAACAACAAGGAAAGGAAATTTACATATTGAGACCAGTTTGTCCAAGAATATTCTGGAAGATCTCGATCGGGAATGTTCATTCGAAGTGCGCTAATATGCAAGCAAATTATTTCGCTTGCAAAAACTGCGAAAGTGACATGGACGACGAGGGCTTAAAATCGTTCTCATTTATGGCCATTTTCTTTTGGGTTTTTCATTGTTTTTGGCTTTGAAGCCCTTCAAAATAAGTAAAGCATTAAATCACAACAATTCGTGTGACATTCCTTTCATATTTTCTTATTTTCAGTGAATTTCTTAAGTTGAGTCATAACTGGGCCACTTTTTTTTTAAGTTAAAAAAAGTTATCCAAATTAAATCTGTTCCAAAATTTTTTGAGTAACTCAAATAAACATACATTCTTTGGAAAAAAGTTGCGTTTGGTTAATATTTAAATGTTAAACTTCTTAACTTTTCATTTTCCCGAACTGAAGAAAAAATTTCGAGGTTTTTCAAAACCCGGGTCATAACTGGGCCCTCTCCCCTACTTATTACTTGTGTCTCCTATAATTTTTTACTTCTTCTACAATTATCAATATAATTGAATTGAAACTATGTCCATGAAGGACAATGTTATCGATCGATGGTAATGGTGCTTCAATTGCATTGAATAACTTTTGCTGCTGCTCCTCCTCGTCGTGGAGACAGTCATAATATTATTGAAAGTAAAAAGTAGTATGAAATTGTCTTTTGATGGGTGTTGCTTTTGGTTAAGTTGACTATTTTTCTAGGCGGGGATTTGGGGGCCATTGGCATCTTTATTGGTTATATTACAATATTAATTTGTTTGTGTGATTTGTACAAGACGAAACTCAACACTCCGTGAATGGAAGCCCATCAAATGCGCGCTGGCCTAGGCGAGAAATGCTCATCGATTTTAGCCATTTCTTTGCCTCTCTGCCATCAGATGATTGTGTCTCTATGTGACAATGCAATGGTCAAACAAAAAAACACACACATAACATAATGCACATACCAACAATCGACACACACACACACACATACATGATTATACTATGTGTATATTCAAACATAGACATATAATTAAGCTGCAACTTGTGCAAGGGCATAAAAACCGATTATGAAGGCAAAAGTCTATAATTCAATCATGCCACAAAAGTCACAAATTGCAAAAATGTATAACCAAGAATAAGCTTTAAGCTAATGCTAAACATACCGTTAGGCAATCCCTTATTCGTTGTACTTTTTTGAATTTCTTTTCTCAATTCGAATAAATTAGGAATTGTATTCTCTATATAAACAAGTTTAGTTAATTTCAAACAATTGTATCTATATTCCTCCATTTTTATTTTAAAATTACAAATTAATCATTGAAATGTGCACAATAAATCGTTACAATGGATTTTTGAAGCACTTAAAATAACAAAGAAATATGCCAACATTAAAAGTATTCCTTTGAATATCCTCAAGTGAAAATCAAGATACGAAAAATGGAGTTTCCTTTTTTGAAAAGGCTTTTGATTGAGGTTAAGCCCTTTGCTTTTGTTTGAGAAAAGTTTTCTTCCGAATGCATTTTGATTTAATATTGTATTCAATTTATTTTGCGCCTTAAGTTAAAAAACACATATTATACTTAGTAAGCAGTCAATTTGACCTACATAAACGTACTCTAAATTTCATATGTTATACCTTTTTTTATTTCTTTTTCAGATGTTAATGATTTTTAAACTAAGTGGGTTATGGTCATGGGATCATTTTAGAAAACCGAAAAAAGCCAGAAAACAAGATAAAATTTAAATTCAATGCGGTTTGAAATTTTGGAAATCTTATTCAGAAACAATACTTTATCTTTTCAAATACTTTTTATTGAGAAACCTATTTAAGGCCCAGGTATTTAGTTTATTTTAGAAATAAAATGATACTTCACAATACTATAAATACTCAAAATACCATTAATGGCCAGAGCTAATTGAGTCTTTGAATGATTGAGTAATTCGATTACATTTATTCAGTGATGTGAATGCTGTAAATATTCCGAGTTATATGAATCTGTTATGCATTCATTCTACCAATTTCATTCATTTGATTGTGTAAAATTTTTCTGTGTTTTGTTGACTTTTTTTTTTAATATTATCAAACGTTTCATAATGCGGGCTTTGGGTTCAAAATAAAATCGACATTGTTTTAAACTTTTTTAAATAGGAATAGCTGAAACTTGAACTTGTCTCGAATAGTTCATTCACAAAGTTACTCATTCAAAGAGTATTCGAATAACTAAAGTTTTCTCTTCAATGATGAGTACTTAAGCACTCCTTGACGAGTAACAAAGCGTTAAAGCTTATTTAAAGGATATTAAATACTTTGCAAAAACAACCTACTAACAAACAATAAAATACCAAAAACTCTGATAGGCAAATCATGGCCAATAAAATAGTAGAATTTGATGTTTGTTATGGAAAAAAATGTTTCCTCAATAAGTTCCGGCGAAGGCCGAAATAATAAAAGTTCATATAATTTAGCTGCAAATGAATTTAATTTGTGTGCTTGAGTTTAAATTCATAATCAAGATTTGCATTTTAATGCCTTTGCCTTAGTCAGAATTACACAGAGAGAAGGAGAAAGAGAGAGAGAGAGAGAGTTAGGTAGTTGAGGTAGCTGTTGGTGGGGGGAGGGGGACAACAAAGCTACGCAAACATTTCTATTAAATACTTTGAAGGGACTAAGGAAAGGAAAAACGCAACGCAAAAAAAAAAGTAGAGTAAACACATGCTCTCAAAGACTGGGAATTAGTAAAAAAGAAAAATGGCTGCAAATGGCTCCCAGATCCTGGAGAATGAGCCAACTGGTGGGGAGCCATGAAGGGCATGTATGTGTGTGTGGGTGGGTGGGGAGAGTGGGAGTCTGCAACGTCAACGACTGCGAAACGATGTTGAAAATTAATTTCATAATAAAAAAGCGTAAGGAAACCCATTTGATAAAACAATTTCCTTTTTGCCTCCCAACAGTCATGTTTTGTTAGTAAAGTAAATTCAAAAAACAAAAAAACACAAAAAGAAAAAAAATGAAAAGACCGAGAAATAAAAAAAAAACACACACACACAAAGAGGAAGAGGATGAAATGAAAGCTGAAAAAACAGAAAAGCAAAAATATGGCAATGAGCTTAACTTTGCAGCAGGCAGCAAGCAGCAGCAGCAGGCAGAAATATCCTTTTTGCAATGGCAGACGACGTCGCTGCTGTCATATAAGCAACGCTCTCTATGCTGATTGGTTGACTTTTTCGACTAGGCCACGCCCAATGGCAATGGCTGCTGCTGACAGCATCCTTTTCTCGCCACCTTTTCTCTCTCTCTCTCTCTCTTTACACCTCTGCCTGGACGCCTGTTGTTGTTGACGTCGACGTTGCTGTCGGCGCATGGTTGTTGCAACGATTTAGTTAACTGAAGTGATTTTCTACTGTTTGCTGTCACCAACACACTGACACACACTCATACACAGATACAGTGAGGACCTCTTATGTAAGTGGCTACACGTGTATGTATGTGTGAATCCGTTGTTGACTTGTTCTCGTGTCGTGTACTTACATGCAGTTATATCAAATTGCTAATAATCGTTTAGCAGCCACTTCTGAGTGCGTCCTGGAAATGAATAAAAATTACAGTTTTTGCTGCGCAAAAAACACTTCACCCGGTCGAATAATATGCGGATTTTCTCAGGCTCAACCGAATGCCATAACCGAACCAAAGTGTTTGGATATAACAATTCAGAGGAAAAGAGAGAGAGAGATAGAGAGAGCTAAAAGAGGGACAGAGTGATGTGAGTCCTTGAATTCATAAAACAGAAAATTTAATTTCGAAAATACTTAAACTCCATTTGTCCGACTTTATAAAAAAGGGCACTTTAATTTTCAATTTAGTCTACGAGAATTGGCCTAGATTTGTTTGGAATTGTTTGGGCATTTTAGTCGATTATTTAAAACAAGAACATACAAAATATATTGTTTAAATAAAACTCAAACCTTTTGTAATTAAATCAAAAAGATAAAATAATTAAATGCCATTGTGAAAGATTGGGGAAAGTGAGCTTAAGAGAGTTGCATTTTATTGTATACTTTTTGGGGCCATGTCCCAATATTTATTGAGTTTTTTAATTTTGTAGACTTGAAGTCAATACATATGTCAAAATATCAAGCCAGTACTTCTTATTTTTCGGTATCTAAGTAAACTTACTTAACTAAGTTCCTGAAACAAATTGTTTTTCTGATCACGCGAAAAGAGAAAATAACTTAATACAGTTGGACTTCGATTATCCAGTACGGTCGGGATCAGAGCCATCACGGGAAATCAAAAAACCCGGTAGATCGAGAGCAAAATTTCAACGTATTTCGTACTTGAAGTTTTATAAGTTCATGCATACATATCTCAATATCACGCACACTGACCATAAAAATATGTAACAGGTACATACACGCGCGTTTTTTATTGATTGCTAACTAAAACGGGTAAGACCCGAATTCTTTTTATTATTTTAGAGAAAAATTTTCGTTTCAAATCACGGTTAACAGTGACAATGGAACAAACTTAACTTCATCCCGGATAATAGGATTGTCCAGTGAATGGGAGCCCGGGTAATCGGGGTCCAAATGTACTCAGAACTAGTTCATTATAGAATGGAACATTGATTATAGTAAACAGCTTTTAAAAATAAATTTTACTTAATTTTATGCAGAAGTTTAAATATTAAATTGAGATCTTAAACTTTTTCTTGCTTCTGCTGAACTTAGTACAAATCAAAGACTGTTCTTCATTAAATGTGTATTTAGATAACATAGTAATAGTTGGCGAAAATTGCTCCCTTTTTGTTGTAGCTGAATTTTCTAAGCTATACCCAAAAAATTATGTGTTGGAGGAGCCTATGATCTATTGCTTTCCCCCCAATTGCTTCAGTCCTTATTATAAGCTAATCCTATAAATATTAAAGTAATGTTCCGTTAATTGGAGAAGGGGACTCTCAATTTTACTAATGCATCTATATAGTTTTTCATTGGACGTAGATTTATAACGTTCAGGACGAACAAGTGGCCCATGTGACTTTGGTCCCGGGCCTATTACAAAAAACTCTATTTAAAAAAAACTCTATTTCTGTTTACGTGTGCCCACTAACAATAAGACCTAATTAATTTCGAGCTAGCAAAGTCAGGACTGCAGTTTTTAATAAACGGAAGATATATTTTCGAACCGATCTTAGAGATCTGATACTTTAAGTTAAACAACTTAAGGGAATTGACTCGTGTGATCACCGTTTTTGAACATTTTTTTAAGAGCGATTAAAAGTTAGAAGTATGAAACTTTTATCACTTAGGTAAAGTGGTAAAAAACTAAGACTGACATTTTAATCTGTTTAACTTTAGCTCTGATCCAAAATAGGATATTCTACAAAAAAATGAAAAATATAAATTTACAAGGATGAAAACTTTTTTGGAATTGTTTTAGGACATACGAAATACGATGCAGGAAATATACTAGTTCAACTCACAGCTGAACGTATTCTGAAAAAACGATTGGATAAGTCGCTTTCAGTTGAGAAAAAAGGAGTTCTAAGACAATAGCATTGAAAACTTTTCGATGTCAGATGTAAATTTAGGGCTGTTCTTTTCAACGCTTTTATTTTTTAAAGACAATGACTATCTAAAAATCACTCAACCCAAATATTCTACAAATCTAACAGATCCGATTCATATAAAAACAATTTATACAACTTTTTATACCATACACCCATAGGGTGAAATGGTATATTAAAGTCGCCAAAATGTATGTAACAGGCAGAAGGAAGCATCTCCGACCCCACAAAGTATATATATTCTTGATCAGGATCAACAACCGAGTCGATCTAGCCATGTCCGTCTGTCCGTCCGTCTGTCCGTCTGTCCGTCCGTCCGTCTGTCCGTATGAACACCTAGATCTCGGAGACTATAAGAGCTAGAGCCACCAAATTTTTTATGTAGACTCGTGTAGTATGTAGAGTGATCAAGTTTATTTCAAATTTTTGCCACGCCCCTTTCCGCCCCCGCAATTTAATAAAAGCGTTTATCTCAAAAACTATTCCAGCTAGAGCCACCATATTTGGTATGTATATTCGCTTAGTAAATGCACACATTTTGTATGTATAAAAATTTTGCCACGCCCTTTTCCGCCCCCGTAATTTGAAAAACTTGATTATCTCCCGTATTTTTTTACCTTATGCAATCAAATTTGGCACGCTTAAATTTAATACTAATATCTAGCAAAATACCAAATTTGATTAAAATCGGACAAAAAACAGTCGAGTTATGCATATAAACGTTTTTCCATAAGGCCGGAGTTGGCCGTCAGCTGGTGGGGGCGCTAGGGTGCTCGTATGATTGAGTGAGCGAGATACTAAGATATGCTTGTAAAAAGCATGTGAAAATGCATTTGTTTAATAAAGTTGAAATATTTGCTTTACTGGTGTATGGTATACCTAAGTCGGCGAGACGACTTACTTACTTCATTTTTGTTTTAGTTTTACATAATTTTAAATAAGATATTTGTTTCATAAACACTGTATGGCCAATAGGTAAGTATTAATTGTGATAAAAACGAAATTTGAGTTTATGCTCGTAGATGTTTTCTAAAAAATCCTCGATATGAAAGAAGTCTAAAGATGATGTGACAACAATGTAATACAAAAATGGGCCCTTTATGAATATTTGGCCTGAGGGGTCGAATTTTCAAAGTTTACTTCAAAATGTCATTAAAACAAAACGAAAAAAAAAATGAAGCCCTACAGAATTCAACAGGCTCTTGGCCTAAGCACATACACATTTCAGAGGAAAGTACAAACGACAACAACAACTGAATATTCTCACGACATTTAAGGACATTTACAAACAATTATGTCCATACATGTGTACAACACACACACACACACACACACATCGAGAGAGGGAGAGCGAAAGTTGTCTCTGTCCGGAATGCCCGCCTCATGGGCATAGGATTATAGATATTTGTGTTTAGTACGGGCAGAGATAATGTCCTCATAACTTTCAATACGTTGAACGTGATAGAGCAAATAATGGTGCCCACATAAATGTACTGAACGTGCGGTACCGAAAAAAAAGAGTAAAAGGGGGAATACCCCGGGAATGACAACAGGATGGCAAGGATTTTGCTCTACTACTGATGTCAACATTAAAACTCAATTTAAATGACAAGGCATAAGCAAATAATTGTCCTTTTACTGAACCCGCCACTGAATGTCCTTGCGCCGCCTCAAGTGAGCCACGGTAAAAGTTTACTCGTCGCACACGGTAGTAAGTTATTCAAATATTGAGTTTACCACTCTTGCCACCCCACCCCGCCACCCATCTACCCTGCCACCACCCCAAAAACGGTAGCGGCATGTGCGCAGGGTCGCAGCTGGAGGACCAAAAGATTTTCAAGTGCCGAAAAGCGAACAATTTTCATTCGCAATTCGCATCCCTTTTTGTTTGAGTTCAAATCTCCTAAATGCGACTCTACATATATATGTATATATATATATTTGATTTGTTTACCATGGCCCGAAGCTAAACAAAATTTAAAAGAGAATGAACTGAAAAAAAAAAAAATCTTAAGCTGCATGTAAATGCGTTAAATTAAATTTCAAACGCCACAAGGACTCGAAAGGACAAACGAAATTCGTTTTCCATATTAGGGCTAACGATCTAATGCGATTATGGCCTATACCAGCTTAGCTCAGCTTCAGACAGTCATCAATAACTGGAGAACTGTCAGACATTTCTTCTGTCTCTTATTTGGACAAGATTCAATCAGTGTCCTTTCTTCTGACATCTTGAGAGAGGCAACTCCTCCAGTTCAATATTGTTGATTTTGGACACTGATATCTGTGTTTGGAGACCAAGTACCAGCACGTGTTCACACTTGCAACTCATTCGCGGTTCTCAGTCACGTGTTATATCACTTTCTCATATTGGTAATATCACTTGATGATTGTTGTCTTTTCATTTGTCGCCATGACGCCCAATTCGAGAAAACACTTTGATCTAACAAATTGATTTACACTAACGATTATTTAATGAAATTCCATGTCCATTCCCGCAATTCAGAAAGTGTGAATTACCCCCCCACCCCCTCATAACAAATACATACACACAATAAAAGTGTGAACGTGCGACACGTGCCCAGCACGTTGCCAAAGTTATTAGGTCTGTCTTTATGTCTTCTTTCTCCTTTGGCTTGCATATAAAATTTTTTATTGAAATTTCCTCTCTGTTTGCCCTTCCCTGGCATTCAAATGAAAGGAATATGTTTTTGCAAAGGCTTTTCCTTGTCGTTGTTGTTTTTGTTGCTACTTTTGCGGATTGATGTCAAGAGTATGTATTTCCTTTTGGTTGAGTAACCAATAGAAGATTGCGGAATGAAAATATATCATAAGCATATATTTGAACTATGTATATGTATATAGGGATAACATAAATATGGTGTAAAACAGATAGTTGGGAGTGGGGCTAATCTCGCAATTTTTTTCATCTTTCATATATCCTGACCGGGAGCTCTTATACTGTCCTACTCAAATAAAAGGTTTATTCATTGTGTAACTTTTGGTTAATAATACATTGAGATGTGATTAAAGGTTAAAAAGTTATAACTCAATATACCCAAAATTGGAGATTTTAAAAATCACGGGGTAATGTGGCGCACTACAATTTTTATCTCCTTCTAGTACAATTAAAGAAGTAATATTAGGAAAATCAAATAGAAAATTAATTTTGTTCATTTATTTATGCAATTTGTTTAAAATGATGGTGTTTTTAGCAGTTAAACAAAATAACACACTTCATAGAAATAACATAAGAACAAATTGACGACTCTTTTAGCATTGCTTTCCTTTCCTTTTAATAACAATAAAAGAAGTTAAAAATTTTAAAATTGTGTGAATTAATTTGACTAAACGAATGTCACACGATAAGTTAATGCATTTTGGAACCTATTTTAGTCAACATCGATCAAAATTAAAAATTGAAACAATGTTGTTGGAATATTTTCTTGGCAAACAGAAATTTAGTTTCCAAGTTAAAAATTACATAACCCCAGATATTTCGGATACTTCAATTTGAAAACGGTAAAGTTTATTATCCAAATATAGCTTACCAAAATACGATCTTAGGACACTTATCACGTTTCGGTCATATTTCAAGATATAAACACTTTGCCCCTCTTCCCTAAGTACATACTAGGACAGGAAACCTTAACACTTGGCAAGCACATTTAATTTCTTTAATCTAATTTACCTGTATTAAGATTATTATATAAGGGGCTGGAAAACTATTCTGTCATTATGTATTGCCTTTAATTTCATCTAAAACAAGAGAGTATTTTTTTTTTTGAATATTTTGCTATGATATTCAGGAACAAAGTTTTATCTTTACTGTGTTAACAAAAAATACATTAAAAATTAGAGTATTCAATCCAACCGACAACGAAATTTTACTTAACTATACTTAATTTCGTTAAGTTTTTGAATTAATCTTCTTATAAAATAGAGCCTGGTACTGAACTAATCAAAGCTGTAGATAGAATATGAAGTCTAATTTATTAGAGTAGATCATATAGCAGTTAGCTAAGGAAAAGGTAAACTTGCATAAACTTAAATTTAGAAATATTTGAATTAATCAAATAGTTAACCAATTTTTAAACAATTTACTGTACAACTTCGAATTACAAAAACCTGATAAATAATTACTATTAATCTAAACCTTTCTTAATGTATTTTTTAATGGAAGCTACAAAGCACAGGAGTTTCCTTTTTTATATATTTGCCTCAAAACCAAGAATTCCCAACCTATAGACATTATAAAGGGCATGCTAGCAAATCCAAAACTTGTGCATTCCAGGCATCAAAATGGGAGATTCAAGACCTTAGTATGAAAAAGAGATTTAACAATTAATGACATGGCGAAAACGTTTAAAAAATCTTGAAATATCTATGTACTGTATATAGACCTATTCAGAATAATTTATCGCATCAGAATATAATGGTAAAATCTGTTTATTTTTAAGGCAAAAGTAGTTAATTTGAATGTTTTTGAATGTTTACTTGAAATTGAATTTATTAATTGTTCGGATCCAGATTTATAAATGTTTCTAAAAGCGTTAAATTTCGTAAGTCATTCATTGAGTTAATTCATCTTATCAATTAACTCTGCCCAACTCAATTGCAGACTTGAAGCAATACATAACAGGTTTTAGAATTCAATTTTTTTTGGAAAATGATTTATAGATCCTATCTATCTCGAGAGTAAAGTTAATTAATTAACTTGAGCATAGGATCTGTGGTGTAACCATTCGAAAACGGGCAAAGCAATAGTGAAAAAATGATCTAAAATGAAACTAGCAATTCACCTCATCTAAGCTCGGTATTTTTGCGGTTCCCTCAAATCCTTCCCATAATCCCATGAGAAATGATTTCAAATGTTCATCTCTGACTTTTTGGTCTTTCATCAGGATAATAGAGAGTGAAAACCCAAAACAAATAAATGATTATCCTATCGAATAATAGCAAAAGTAGTTAAAGGAGATCAGTGCCAAAACTATTAACAACTGTCGAAATAATAACGCCTCACGCCCAACCATTTAGGCATAAAGACCACACAGAGACGAGGAGTCGCATATCCTTTATGTCCTTTTTGCCTAGACGAAGTTTTGCTTTCGCGGCATACGGACAAGTGACAATCATCCAACTTAATTGAATCCTGTGCTGCATAATAAATCAACTTAATGCGATCCAAGTGGATCTGCCAAGGGCAGGCAATACAAGAAATTTCAACTCCAACTCTTGGACGCGAAATCCTTTTGCCTGCGGTTTAGTCGACGCACAAGCAAATAAACAACAATAACACACTCTCAGCCACAGGAGCCAACAAATGTGCCCACTTCACCCCTCCAGCCTCTCTACCAACCACCTCCTCATGACATTCAGTCATTCAGCCTCCTGCAATGGGAGTAATTTCCACACTTGTGCTGACACATTGAAAGGGCTTTGGGTTTTTATATTTATGAATTGAGAAATTCACATCCTGTACGGCAAGGAACGGGAACGGGGAGGTAGTTACTTCCCCAGGACTTAGCATGGCTCTCGATTTTTATTGCCACCAAACAAGAGGCTTAACCAAAGCCCAACCCAAACTTATAGTCATCAAATGAACAAATGAATGAAATGAGCCTCAAAAAAACATTCAGCGTGTGGGTAACATGGGCGTGCAGACCTTAATCCCAAAAAAAAGAGGGGTTGGTTAAGAGAAAATTGTGCAAAATTTTGAGAACTATAAATGATGTTTCTGTTGAATTAAATTAACTTAGAATTATTTGTTTTTAAATCTATAATACGAAACGAAATTCTAATATGAATTATATTCGATTTAATTGAAAAAACTGAAATTGTTTCGTATTTTTTGTGGCCCAGTTTTCTTTATGTATATATAATATTTAAAATATTGTTTCCCAAATTTAAAAATTAATGAAAACTAAGAAAATAGTTTAGACTTTGAGGATCGTAGTCAGCTCTACAGGATTAGAGGAGGAATCCTTGGCTCATATCATAGTCGATTCTTTTCTTTTTTTTAGACTGTGTAATTTATATTATTTAGTTTCCTTAAGATTATTATATGTAGATACATATGTAAGCTAACTTTAGTTATTAAGTTGAAGATTTAAATCTTAAATGTATTCTTCCGTCTAAACAACTTACTAAGATTTCCCAAATCTCATACTAATTCCTCAGTGCAAAGAATATTTGAATTTTATTATAATTGGTGTTTAAAATTGTCTTTATCTGTTTTTTAAATGAATAGTCAAACATTTTAGATATCAACAATATATTAATACAACTTTTTCTACATTCTGATCTCAGAGGCTTTTATCTCGAGTCTTTTTTCTCAAAGGTATAGCAAAAAATATTTTGTTCCCATTTCGAAATGGAATTTATTTTCTAATGATTTCACCCCTTGGTTACGCCACTGCATGACAGGCACTTGCCTCTGACTGTCGCCTCCATCCACCTGCTGCCTCGTCCTACCCTTGTGGGCTAGGATAAATCGAGCGTAAAATATGCACCAGCTCGGACTGCGAATCCTTTTGTTCAAGAATAGAGAGTCGGGGGAAGAGACGGAGAAGAGCTCAGAGTAAAGCTATTCGGGATGCAGTTGAGCTGCTGCTGCTGCTGCTGCTGTGATTGTTCCCATTGATGGAGGGTTGATTTTTGATTCCCGATGCCCAAACCCATGGTATGGACTCATGGTCCATGTTCTTGTCGATCAAATTGAGCGTCACTCAAGTATTCAAGTGTGTGTATGTATGTGTATGCTATGCAGTGTTTTGTATCCCAGTCCTTGTGCCTCTTGTTCTTTCTTTTTGCAGATACTTCAAAGATTTAATAATGACATAAGAAGAGATGCTATTAAACCTGGCCAGGATATCCAGCCGAGTTGTAGCCGAGTGTTTGCATTCCCGATTGTTCAGGTGCAGCCTGCAATGGCTCACTCAAATTAGAGACATCGCGCCATTGTTGTCCTGTCTCTATGCCGTTAGGGCCTTGATATCCTTGACAGTCAAAGCAATTCAAGTGTCAAATCTTTTATTTGCCTTTTGCAGATTTCGCAATAAAAATTTATATTGTCAAAGTCGTCGCTCCTGGCCCACTCTCTCACTCAACTCCAACTCCATTTGAAACCTCAGAGTCAGTCTCCTTAGTTTTATCCTTCTTGATGCTTGCTGCTTGGTGGCGGTGGCAGCGGCATTTGTTTGTGTGCAATAAATTTGCTGACAAAAGAAGGATTATTGCTGCTGCTTCTCCTGCTTAGCAGGATGTGGTGGCTCTACTCTGCTCCTGGGCCAAGTTCTGAGCTCTTTCCCTGTCAGCAGGCATTCTTTGGCGTTATTGTTTGCCCATAAGTTAATTGTTCCCCTTGGAAAGCTTCCGCTTCTATGCAGCGCATCTTTTACTCTGATCCCCTTCCAAAAAAAAAAAGAAATGAGGGAAGAACAAAAACCAAATCCCATGCTGTGCTTAAGCGATGATTAACCATAGATTGATATGGATATGACTAAATGTTCATCCCAGCGTATAGAGAGTAGTCCTAGCAACTAGTTTTCCCCTCAATGATGAGCATTAGACAAATGTTTGCCAAACACCGCATGATTCCTTCTCTATCCGGTACATTATTATTTCGCACAATAAATCTGGCAAGAATTCAAACCTGTTTGGAATTTCAGTTATGATAAACGAACAAATTTTATATGTTAAAGGTAAAAAAGGTTAAACGATATCCGAAAACTCATTTTCTCTACGGGTTTTAGGTTTTTGTAGAACTCATATTAGAAGTTATATGTACCAATTTTGTTTTCTAATTTTATAAAAGTTTTTTAAGGAAATTTGAAACTTTAGGAGAAAAATTTGGCGTCAGAAATCGGAAATCTACCAGTTTTTAATTTACAAAATTTTAAATTAATGGTAATAAAGCGCACTTTTGAGAATCTAATAAAGGCCCTTAGAATATTGTAATGCCTCTTTAATAAAAGAGTACGAAGAAGTTCTTTGCTATTCGAATAATTATCTCTTAAAATGTTGAGAACAAATTCGAAATGGATGGTTCCCATATTTCGAGTTGGAGAATATAGGGCATATATATATTTAGGGACTTGTTTGGTAAACTTTCAAATAGGTTTTGGTATCCAAATATACCTATATTAAACAAACAGTTAATTATGTATGTACTTCGTTAAAGCAAACAAAAAATATTAGAAAAGTCATATCATCTTGTTATGCCTACCAGAAAGGATTAGTATATAATACTACAGTTAAATTATGATTACTAGTTACAAGTTTCTTATTTCAAAAAGTCTAGTTTTAGTAAAGAGTAAGTTAAATCTTTCTGTTATAATTTGAAACATATTGTTAAGTTTCTGAGGCAAAATTAGGTTAAGTTTCTAAAAAAATTATATTCTTTCTATCAGACGACAATAAAAAACTTAGTCAGATGTTTGTAAGGCAAAGGAGGAGACGTTTCCAGTCTACATCCATTACATACATATATATTTGTGATCAGCATGAGAGATATATCCACGCCTAATTGATATAGAGTATAACAATTGTCCAGATCGGACTATTATTTTATATACATAAATGTAATAAAAACTATTGATCAAAAAGACTACAGTGATATATGTATGTAAGTACATATATGTCGTTATTTGAGTAGACTTAGTGAAAAATATATCAAAATACTTTTAATGTATTTCATTATTAGTTTTTATATTACTTTTCAGAATTATTTTCATTATTATTTAATAACTTTTATCTTAATTTTAATGGTCAATTCTCCTTTGTTTGAAATATTATTATTTAATATGGCCCCTCAAAGCATGCAATAGATATTTTCTTAACTCAGCCTAACACCGTTTTGACTTGATTCCTTGAAATCGTTCTAGCTTGTAAAGATTCTTGACTCTTATTTCTACAAGTATAGAAGTTAAAGTTTTGTCATTGAAATTGGTTTCCCCTAAAAACACTAAAAAAGAATTTAAATAATTTTTTTACTTGATTATACTTTTTTAAAAGACACTCAGAGGATATAATTAAAGGTGCATAAAATGTAGAATTTATTAATAATTATTTAATCTACAATGTAAAAAAGCTTATTTAGGATTATTGGGACGTAACAAAATATGGAATGAAGAAGGGCTTGACATTATTAATCCAAATTAATTACATTTTACTTACATTCCATTTAATTTTGTTAGCATCTTTGTAACAATTTCCGGACTTTATGAATAGTTTTTTGAATTCCGCTAGATTCACTTTCAACATAGTCTCTTAATTTACTTACCTCTACAAAAAGGATAATTGTCTAGTCAGATGAGTAATAATTTCTTTTAGACTTACCCAACTTTCATTTTCTTTACTTATGTACATATATCTATATTTTTTCATCCCAAAATGGTTCTCAGACCATATAACCTACGTGTTTGTATATACTTTTATTGATATGTACGTATCAAGGCAAAAGAAAAGAGGGAAAAAAAGACAAAGCAACCGCAATAAATTTTCCGAAAACTAAATTACATTGAGGGGTTTAGGGGCAGAGGAAATGATATCCCTAAATCGCATATACATATCTAAATATACATACGTACGTATGTATGTATGTATTTGTAGTAACCCCGCCACGCCCCATATAAAAATCAGTGATTTGTAACCAAGTGGAATGATGGAGCAAAATTGGAAAGGATGCTGTGGGGGGCAGATTTGGGGGGATGGCGTGTCGGAAAAGTGTAATGAAAATCAAGCCAAGTGAAAGAAACGATATCAATATTCTACTCAATGTAAAGATGGCGGACACTATACAATGGTGTGAGTGTGTATGTGTGTGTTTTGTGTTTGTGTGTGTGTGAGTAACTTCCGTAAAACTGAAAACTAATTTGAACAAAGTACAACAAATAAAAGTGACTACTGAATGTTTAATTTGAAAAGGGAGAAACGAGCAACAACAACAACAGCAACAAATATAACAACAATGTCTAACAACTCGAGAACAAAAATAGCGAAAATGAAAAAGAGAAATAATGCCCAAGCTAACAACAAAGGGGGAAATCTGCTGCCATATCCAGGCTGAGACACATGTATACAAAATACCCCAATTGTGTTGAGTCAAAATGGCGCAACCATAAGAGAAGGACGCAGGGCGCGGGGGACAGAAGCAGCATCCACATAACAAAGTGTGAAGGGGACATAAAGAGAGAGAGAGAGAGAGTGAGAGAGGGGACTGTTGGAGAGCTAGAATCGAGAACGCCGACATACGGTTAGAAAAACATTCGCACATAAAAATGCTAACATTTGAACGAGCCGTAGCACACACACACACACACATGCACATGCACACCCACTCGCACACACATACTTACATACATACATACGTAGAAGTCTGTGTGGAGGATGACAAGAGGGGAAGGGATGCAGCTAGAGGCAGCGTCTATGTGGCTGACATAATGAAACATTATTAAGAGCCACGACGTCAAAGCTGCAAAAGGTATCTAAATTTGCGCAAAATGTTTTATGCCACCCCACCCCGTCCTGTGAATTTCCACCCATCCCTCTGCCCTGTCTAGGTTTTTGGCATGAGTTTTGGCTTCTGCTGCCGACGTTAACGTTAACGTTGCCGTTGACGTAGCCGCCTCCTGCCAATTTGAGTTACACAAAAAGCTGTAGAGGAAAACACAAATATCACATTTACAGCACACACATACACACACACACAGGGACATACATTCCACCATTTTATGTGCAAAACGAGAGCAACAGAGAGATAGAAAGAGAGAGCGTATGCTCCTGCCACTTCTCATCCTAGATTGGTTTACAGCAGCATCTCCAACCCTTAAATACCAAAACTATAAGTCGCTATCTCTTTCTCGGCCAGCAGCAGCAGCATGAGTGACGACGCAACGCTTGACGCCGACAGCGACGTTGGCTGTAGAATCACAGTTATTTGAGGATACGAAAACATAGCAGAGCCGACAAAAGCCCATGGAAGCGGCAGCGGCAGCGGTTTTGTCATAAATAAATGTTTGAGTTATGTAGAAAAACATTTCGGGCGAGAAGATTTTCGTTATCGTTGCGTTTCAGTTAACATTTGGCAAAAGGATTCCGCCTACAACAGAAGACACGCGCATCTCTCTCTCACACGAGCAACTGTAAATTGTAACTGTAATTGTAAATGTAACTTTGCAACTTTTTGGCAACTTCTGTATCGCATGTACAGTTAACGCGATCAGCAACGGCAACGGCAACGAAAACGGAAACGGAAGTGCGGAAAATAAAAATTTTGAAAAAAAGTTATTAAAACAGTTCCTTGAGCAAAATCTAAAAAAAAAAAGAAAATAAAACAAAAGTATAAATCAAAAGCATAAACCAAAGAAAATTAAAAGAAAAAAGTGTTACGTCCTGTTTTTAATCTTAACAAAGTGTATACAATAATAACTAATAGCATATAGTATTAGCAATTTTATAATCATGCACACCAGCACAGATCCCATGCATGCTCTTCACGATAGTGTCTCCCTATCACCGCCCTTGCACAGGACACAGCGCGGCGGGTCATCGCGTAATGCTGCCTCCGACGCCTCCATGTCCATGGTCTGTGATGACAGCGACATTGAGCCATCCGTCGGCGGCGGCGGCGGCGGCGGCAGCATCAATGGCGACAACAAAGACAGTCAGGGAGCTGCCACTGGTGGTCCATTGGTGAAGCCACCATATTCCTATATAGCCCTCATCACAATGGCCATATTGCAATCGCCGCACAAGAAACTAACTCTCAGTGGAATATGTGATTTCATAATGTCACGGTAAGTTCGACCTAAAGCCGACGGCGGAAAAGGATTAATAATGAAAGTGGAAATTGTGTTAAAAAGTGGACAACTGTTTTTATATTTTAACTGGTATAAACTATGCCAACGGATAATTTATATTTATATTTTATTTAATTGGTGTAAGAATTTAGAATATTTTCTTTTTTTATAGTTACATATGTATGAATAATCTATATTTTCATCTTTTTTGTACCTCGTGGAATAGTTAATATGGAATATACTTATTTGAGAATATATTTCAAATTGTCTTAAATATTAAAAAAATTGACTTGTAGTATTGTAGTTTATTAAAAAATTTGACCTCTTGTATTAAAAAAATTGGTCAAATTGCTTGTAGCATATAGGAAATTAAAAATAGTTTTTTTTTTGTCATTCAGAGGTAATTAAGTATAATTATTATCAGAAAAATCGGATGTGATGGTTCAATATTAAGGATATATTTATCCTATTCATCGTATATCTTTATAATACAAAAAGATTTTTACTTTCAACTACTAAATATGGACATATTACTACCAAAAAATATACACTTATTAGTGGCAGAATTCAAATTTTATGGTAGAACTTTCAAAATATTCAAAATTCTTGTGTTCTATGAATAAATACCACATCTAACCGATTTTGAATTTAAATGTAAAAATCTCAAAACCAAATTTGACATTTAGATTAAAATTAATCCAGAGATGATTAATTCAAAACGTTATATGTTTTAATATAATATTTAAAGAGAAAAGCATTTACAACATCGTTTTGAGATAACAAAAGATGGAATAATATGCACATAAATTATTTATGAGAGCTATCCTCAAATTTGTATTAATTAATTTTACATTTAAAAGGAAAGCTGATATAAAATTAAATGAGAAAGGAAACTGATATCAAATTAAATAGAGTTTAGGATTATTATTCAATTGACACTAGAATAGAAAATGAGAATAAATATTAATAATGAATTAAAATAAGTGATTGTAAGGGACCCGTCAACGTTGCTGTTTTGTTAATGAATTTGTTTATGTTATACACTCGTGTATTATAAAAAAATTGTTCAGTTTAATTAAATTTTATTTCAATTTTAGTTTTTAATTTCACAGCGATTCAGTAATGAGATGTATTTTTAAGCAATTCGTAAGCAAGTTAAGGTTCGAATTTGGTTTCCAAACTAAATAAAATTCCGATGAGTAGCTTTTTTTGTTGATTATTAAGAACTTATTTTACCTAATAATTCTAGAGAATATTTAAAAAAAGTAACTCCCAAAGGTTAATACAAGCATTTAACCAATTTATTCACTTACATTTTGCAGCTTTCCATATTACAAGGATAAATTTCCCGCTTGGCAAAACTCCATCCGCCATAATCTGAGCCTGAATGATTGCTTCATTAAGGTTCCACGAGAGCCAGGAAATCCTGGAAAGGGTAATTTCTGGACTTTGGATCCGCTGGCCGAGGATATGTTCGATAACGGAAGTTTCCTGCGGCGACGTAAACGCTATAAACGTGCCCCGGCCATGCAGAGATTCTCCTTTCCGGCGGTGTTCGGGACTCTTTCGCCATTCTGGATACGGAAACCGGTGCCATTGGTGCCGGTGCATTTCAATGTGCCCAATTTCAATGGGAATCGTGACTTTGATGTGATGCACACGCCAAGCGATGTCTTCGATACGGCTCTGAGGGCTGATAAGAAATTTAATTTCTTTGCCAATGCGGAGGCATCGTTCTATCAAAATGATAAATTCGATCGGCTATCGTTCCTCAATCGTCGTGCTGGTGGTGGAAGTGGTGGTGGTGATCCAGCCGATGCACTGCCTCTTGGTGGTGCAGGAGCCGAAGCGACAAGCAGTAGAATTGCCAGCAAGTACAAAAATCCCTATGCATTTGATGGAATCTCAACGATGACATCAGCTGCCAGTGCCAGTGATTATGTGGAACGTAATAATTACACGGATCTCAACTCATTTGCGGAGGATGTGGAAGCAGAGGCCGAAGCAGAAGGCGACGCCGATGGCGATGATGCCTCAAGTGATGATAAGATCGATGTGGAAAGTGCCAATGAGCATGAGCCAGATGATTCACACATATCCGATTCGGTGGACAGTGTCTGCACGAATCGCTTGGATGCCCCCAATGATGTTTTGCCCTTTGATCAGGCAGAAGTATCGAATAGTTCAGTAGCCATCACGTCCAGTCCCAAAATAACAGCCAGTTTGCGTTCCTCGAATAATGCCAAAGATTTTCGCATTGAATCCTTAATCGGTGGCCATCATCAGCAGCAACAGCAGCAGCATCATCATCAGCATAATCATCATCATCATCATCCGCATCATCATCATCAGAGGATCGGAATCAGTGTTAGTGATGAGGCTAGTGATTAAACAAACAAGATTCCATTTTTAAACAAAACAATTCTCTCTGTATGTGGTAATACTTTTAGTTATATGTAGTAGATTGGGGTTATAAATTTATATATATATACATACATATATATCTAGTATCATAGATCGATGGCCGGGATGATGAATTTTAAAAGCGACCAAAAATGCAAGAGTCCATTTCAATTGTATAAATCTTATATATACACATAAAGATATATATATCGTATATAGACCTGACAAAAAAAACAAACATCATCCATACATACATACACTATATATGTATATATATATTAATGCATATTTATAGCATACTTTTAAAGCAAATTCTATATATATTATATATATGTATACTACTTGTATGTGTGCGTATGTGTGTGTGTGTGTAACTACAACTGCAAATGATAAAAAACAAAATTACTATTAACTATAATTTAGGCATTTAAGAATTTTGCTGATGTTATTAAAGAAAAGAAAACAATTTAATAAAAACCCATATAATAGATGAAAGAATAATACCTGTTGCACATTCACTTTTAACAAGCACTATGCGAACATTTTTGGATATTCAAGATGAAAATGTATCCCACTTACCCATTCAATAAGAATTCTCTGTTGGTTTTTAAAACTTTACCCCCTAAAGTATGAAGTGAAGAACTCTAAAATAGTTTTAAAAAGTGTATAACTTTTCAAATGATTAATATTTTTATTATTATCTGTAAACATTGGTAGCCTCAAATGGTATTTTATATTTAAAGGACTTTCGAAAAACAATCGTCCCGTTTTGGATACATTGGGGATCAAAGTTCCTCATTTGCAGGCCTAGATGGAGTTAACTATAATTCTCAACCTGAATGTAAAATTAATACATATTTTTACAGCATACTTTTAGGATTTAGTCAGTTCAATTTAATAGGAAATAATGCTAGCAGTTTGTAGAATATTTGATCGTAATGTGCTTTAATTGAAATTCAGAGCTTTGATATGTGAAATTTGGAATGGAATTATTATAAGACTAGTTAGATTTCTTTAAGAATATTGAGTATCAGTAAATACAACGAATTTAAAACAAATATTTTCCAGCGAAAAAAGTTTTAAAAAATTTCTTGCTAATCCATTTTGTTTTCTACTATCGGTGATGGAACTATTTAACCAAACCATTATACTATTGTTTTTGAAAATGATAAAAATCGATTGGGTATTAGGCTATACATAGGGTCTAATTTAAAAACTCATCAAGCGTTTTGCTTTTTTAAGGGAGAATTGGACGAAAGCGTTTTGATTATTGGGCAATAAAATTATGTAGATATTATAGAAAACTCTCTGAATAAATATATAAATTATGTTTTGAATTTGTAGTCAATTTTGGACATAGGATAATTTATTTTTACAAGGCCTGTTTCCTTTTTTAAGGTATTAAGGCTTTCTATATTAAGGATAACACTTTATGTTTCAACACTCGGTTTATTTCTACAGGATTCACATTTATGAGATTTACAGATTTTATGTATATAAATTTCTGCGATCACTAGAACAAGTTAGTAAGCAAATGGAACTCTGTGATCATTTTAGAGAAAATATATTGGATTTTTGGAATTTTCAACCGTTTTCAGCGCTTAGACTACGCCAGAATTGTAAATTTGAAGTGTTCACTATTTGCATGTTCTTAGTATTTCAGTTTTTACTAAATCCATATTGGACTCTCTCCCTCAAAAAAAAAATATACTCCTTAGGTAGGAATTGAAATATGTTTAAAAGTTGGGCCACACTTGCTCAAAACTGCACGCAGTCAGCTTGGACTGCAGCGATAACTGTCAAACATGACAAGTGTCAAAGTGACATATGGAGGGTTTCGACGCATGCGCCTAAATGTTTGGCATTTATCGAAAAGTCAGCTGTTTTTTGTGTAGCCAGGATGAACAAGGACAAGCATATGTTACACTTGCATAAAGCTTGTCGCAAAAGCTCTCTCTCTCACTAACTCTCTCTCTCTCTATCTCCACAGGCTGTTGTCCCATGTTGTGTCTTGATACGGAACGGTACGTAGTACACTCGTTGGTATTCCAGTGTTAAAACATGAAAAGCTACGCTGGAAAAAGGACAACGGTTAAATAGAAGATACCAACACTATTGGTATCCAGCGGCATACGAAAAAACAACTCTGACTCCGATTCCGACTCTAAACTCCGTTTGGCATAATTCTCCGTACACAAACACACACGCACACACACACATTCGTTCATACACACGCGTACTAGAACACCAACACACTCACGCGAAGCGTAGCAAAAAGTCGATTTTCCACCAACAAAAAAAAGAAAACCATAGATTGAAGTTTGTTGTATATGTGCAAAACTTTAAATTGCTGACCATAAAATGCAATTGCGATAGCAAACGATAGAAAATCGTAAAGAACACGGGAAAACGTTAAAACTTCATAGAGATGTAGACAAAGTGTGTGAGAGCTTTGATTTTGCTGCGATTCCCCCCACCCCCCTTCAAATAAAATTGTGTTTTTTCCCCCTCCATCTATATAAATATATATATATATGTTTTTTGTTGGTGTGCGTTATTTGTGCTGAGCTCATCCACAAACGCAAAAAAAAAGGGATAAGGGGAAGAAAAGTTTTTTTTTTCTATTTTGGCCCTAAAAGTGAACAACGTCCTGCCCCATAGCCAATCCCCCGCGCCTTCCGCCCTACGTAAGGAGAAGAAGAAAAAGGTTTTGTGATATTTTGTGTGTGTGAGTGTTCTTTTTTGTTTTGCTGATGTGTTACGGTTCATAATGAGCCGTGTGACTTTAGGCCTCCATGGCCATTGAACGGGTAAACGGTGTAGGAGCAACCATTACGTTTAACGTCCATCCTCGAGCACAACGATTTGCCTTAGAGCAAAATAAAAACAACCACAACGGCGGACCAGGACGAACTCTAGGACGAGCACATGGCGAGCTGGAGCATCTTGTGTGCAACGCTGCTGGCCTGGCTGACGTTACTGACGGGTAAGAGAAATCCACAATTGAACTCCATCATTCCATCATCCACTTTATGTCGAATTTATTCCGGATTATTAGCAACCCACTCGGTACGCATTACCAATCTGCGTGTGCCACATACCTACACACTAGAACGTGATATCGAGCCCGATCCTCTCGTGCTCGACTGTGAATATGAGATAGGTCCGCGTGAGAAGGGATTTGTCCTAAAGTGGCTGTTTAACAATCACTCCATCTATCAATGGATACCCTCAGTCAAGGGTTTTGCCATGGTGAGTCATATTGCCAACATACATGTACATACATGTATTCCTTAAGCCCCTTTCCACCACCAGTTGGTGGAGGTGGAAGGAAAAGTCAAAAAATTAATTAACATAAAATTCGCTTTCTTTCTTTCTTTCTCCCTTCTTGTTTTTTTTTTTTTTGGCTGTATTATTGTAGGGCTTCATGAAGGCCAAGATAGATACGAAAATATTCACCATGGAGGGCAGTCCCGGTGTTATATCGATAAAGAATCCCGACTGGAACATGACGGGGGAGTATACATGTGCGGTGCAAACCTTTGAGTCCACGGATAAGCGAAGTGCCCGCTTACAAATCATTGGTGGGTGGTCTAAACGAGTCTAAGTCTAAGAGGTGGGGGCGGGTGGAATGGGTGGGTTTTTGAATGGGTGTCAAATTGTTTGTTTGCATAGGTGTTGATGTTATGAGTGTGTGTGTGTGTCTATGTGTTTATGGGTGTGTGTGTGTTTGTGTTTGTGAGGAAGGCACGTGCGTTACACAGTAAAAGAAATCGTATAATTTCTTATAAAAAGTCAACTTTAGTTGTGCCAAAGTTTTTGTTCTCTTGTAGTCATTGAGCACTTAATCTCTTTTTTTCTCTGTCTCATCACAATGGCGCCATTTAAATACATAAATGACCCTTTAAAATTAGTCTCCTCGTCGTGCACTCGAACTTTGCACTTTTTAAAGAACTGAATTCATTCAGTCTAACTATTGGAAATGCCAAATAAAAGTTCTTACTTTAAATTACTTTTATCAAAGGTTCTTTAAACTTTCGAACGATGTTATAGTTGTTCGATTGGACCAACTTTTCTTTAATAGAGACATTTTCTTTCTAAATTTATCGTAAAACAAGTTTTTAAAGATAGATATATAATAATGATAATGATAATCCTTTATATAAAATACTTTACTCAACTAAAAAACAAAGTTTAACTTTTAAAATATCTGCTAAAAATAGTTGCGCTTCTAGTAACGTGAATTTATATACATTAGCTCTTAAAAGTATGCTACTAAAATTGTCTTCATAGTTTTAAAAAAGGTTTTTTTTACCAATTGCATACTTTATGGAACACATTTGCCTCTGGTTGATTAGTTTAATGGAACTTTAATATTATAGTCTTAGCAAGTAATGTATAAGAGAGTTCAAAGAAATAGAAGAGATTACTTCGAGTTCTATTTTCTGTCAGTGTAAGACTTCTTTTTCATATGTATGTAAATGTATTTGCATGCGTGTCATGTGGCCATGGGGCTGCGGTTCCCCAGTACCTGTTGTTGTTGTTGTTTTTTGGGGATATTTTTGTTTTTGTTTAGTTTGACACTTGATTAATTCTCACGATTCAAACCTTACCTTCTCCCACACTCTCGGCTGTTTTCCCTTTCTATGTACTTCAGTTCCTGAATCGGATTTCATGCTGGAGGCACGCATGGGCGGCGAACACACAGATGTGGACATAATGTGTGCGGTTCAACATGTTTTCCCCCAGCCAGTGTTATCTGTCATGTAAGATAAGAGTAACCAGAAAATTTGGAATTAAATAAACAGAAACTTTGTTTTCGTTTTCTCTTTCTCTCTTAGCTTTGATACACACATACTGGACTCGGTGCTTACGCAACTGGATCAAGATCCAAGCGGCCTGTATAGCATGACCGTAAGGACGCGAATACCACGAGATCAACTAGAATCCCCTACACCGATAACCTGTGCGTTTTTCCTGCTTGGCACAAACTATACCAAACGCAGGGAGACTATTTTCTATGGTAAGTAGAGGTAGGTAAGATCTTCTTATCACTATATCGTTAGTGTTCTAATCGGTTTCGAATTCAATTTTTAGATAAGGCCACAAATATACAACGCAAATGGACAACAGTCGCCGTAGTTATGTCGATCGCATCCTTAGCTTTAAGCAGTTAGTTTCTTAGTGTTAAACATTTTTAGATTTGTTCATATTTGGGTTTTTCATTTTATTCACCCCTTTTTCTTATAGAGTGTTTTCTTGTCATTTCATTTTTGAATAGAACTTTTAAAAAAAACAAATAACAAAAAAACGGATAAACGTAATTTTTTTGCGGTATTTTTAAAAAAAGCGCTTATTTTGTAAATGCATATAAATGTAAGTATACAAAACAAAAACAAAAACAAAAAAACAAAAAACAAACTAGACCCACATACATACAATATATACAATACATACATAAACACAGTCACACACATACACGTACACAGAAAGACAACTAAACGACAAAAGTAAATACAAATTATTGTATTCATATATTTACCACATAAATAAATATATATATACATATATATATAAATAGTTATATGAGATGTATAGGTCTAATTGAGTAATGAAATGCTAATAAAAAAACAAACAAACAAACGAATCAAAAGAAAATTGCTATTTTTATATAGGACAGTGGCGGAAATATAGTAATTAAATGGGGGCAATTGGTTCCCTAAAGTATGCTACGATTCACTTCTTAAAAATTTGGAGGGAATTCTGCTAGAAAAAGTTCACAAATTTTTGTCAAAGAATGTTTTAGAAATTTACTTTTTAGGATATTCGAGATTGGAAAGAGGATACGATATTAGAAAAGTTTTTAATTTGTTTCCTAAAAAGAATACTTCTAAAAAAAGTTGCATACTTTAAAGGACAAATTATCCCAATTTAATATTCCATCTCTATTCTCTTTTTAATGGGCTTTTTAAATATACATAAATAACATTGCAAAAACTTTTTAAATCACAGGACATCCAAAAATGTACTTAGAGCTTGCGAAAAATAAGTTCTTTCACTATCTTTTGCATACTTTAAGGGTAAATTTTGTCCATTTGTTTTACTTATAATGCAGTTAAATTGTCTAGGTAAGAAATAGTTTTGTGTTGCCAACAATATGTAAAGATTTTGTCAACATTGATCATTCGCAAAGTTTATCGTAGATTTTGAAAATACACTAAATGTTGCATACTTTATGGAGCACATATCATCCCCATTCCACATCTATCTTTCATTCTCCTCCATTCGCTTTATCATCTCGGTATTGATTCTTGTTACAACTATATTATATTATATTTTTTTTAAAGTGAATTTTTTTAAATATTGATGTCTTGGACGTAGTACTGCATACTTTAGGATGTGATTCACATTGGAATCAGTATTTCAGTTAATTCCTAACACAAACAAAAATTGTGCTTTAAATCCAAAGTAGGATATTCAAAAACTTAGGATCGCTATAAGCTCTCTTCATTTGCAAAAAATAACATACCCTCAGTAAGTGTATTCGCGAAAATTTCCCTCGAATCAACTCTGTGTTATGAGAATGCAGCCCTGGCATGCTCGTTCATGCGCATAGCCCATTTCCAAAACCGTTCCAGTGCGCCCATGAGTATGCAGTGAAAAATGACAGCAGCTGAACACAACATCGTCGCGCGTTCTTAGACAGAGCAAAAAATACAAAAAAGCCAAAAAGAAAGAGGGCAAAAAAAAAATAGGAAATCAAGAAGCATTGAGGCATTCAAGTCATCCAAGCCAAGGCCCATTTGGATTGCCCAAGCCACAATCGAGACGAGTCAAGGAAAACGGACTCAATCAACTACGGGAATCTCAACTAAAATGTCCTAGTAATAAGCTACGTAAGGGCAGACGATAGACTGGAGACGAGACGAGACGCGATAGCCAGAGACATCTGAGCCAAGATGGCTTCTGGCGATGGTGATACCATCAATACCATTGACATGGACAGCTCCTCCACATCGCAGGCTAAAATTGCTGATGGTTAGTAGTTGCAAATTCATTTTTTTTTCGTCCCAAAAAAAAAAAAACTGATAGCAAACGAAAAACGAAAAAAAAAATCAATGAATGGCCATCAAATGGAAGTGCCCGTGGCGCATGTGTCTGGCAAATAGAAGAAAGAAGCAGCAGCAGCACCACTACCACCACCACCACTAGCAACAGCAGAACCACTCCTCCACTCTAACCCCCCTTCTCTACTTTACTTCACCTTCTCTCTCTCAAAAAAAAAAACAATTTATATTTTTGGAAATATAGCCATGATAACAAAAGAAAGTTTCGAAAGGGTCGTTCATTTGTCGCTCGGTCATTGACTATTCTGCGTTCGTTACTTACTAATTTAATCATGAATCTGAACTAATAATAAACTTCTTGACCTCTTCTAGCCACCACCGACCATGTGGGCAACTCATCACCCGACGTAAGTGAAAGTTTTTTGTAGTAATTGATATACTATATTGATATGGATGTCAATGAAACTAAAAAAAGGATAATGAATTTTATTTACAGTTGGGCACTCGTCCATTACGCTCGGCTAACAAGGCGGACAAAGAGCGTAAAATTGGACATCGACGTGTGGGCGAGGGCGGTGAGATTACCTATAAGAAAATCCAGACATCACAGATTATGGGATCCATACAGCTAGGCATACAACATACTGTAAGATGGAGTTAAAGTAAAAATTTACACCTGATATACTAACATTTTATATTCATAGGTCGGCAGCCTGGCATCGAAACCCAAGCGTGATCTACTTATGATGGACTTCTGGGAAATTGAGAGCATTACATTTCCTCCAGAGGGTTCTAGCCTTACACCTGCCCACCATTATAGTGAATTCCGTTATAAGATCTATGCCCCCATAGCTTTTCGTTATTTTCGTGATCTATTTGGCATACAGCCAGATGACTTTATGGTAAGATCTAGTACCAACTATCAACTTTAAACAAATTTAATTTACTTTTTTCTAATTTTTAAGATGTCTATGTGCACTTCGCCTTTGCGTGAATTATCGAATCCAGGTGCTTCCGGCTCAATATTCTATTTAACGGATGACGATGAGTTCATTATCAAAACAGTGCAACACAAAGAGGGTGAATTTTTACAAAAACTACTGCCTGGGTAAGGCAAAATCAACTTTAGTTATCCGTCTTCTGTTGAGTAATCTCTTTTAATTCTTTTCTGGTAGCTACTATATGAATCTGAATCAAAATCCGCGCACTTTATTACCGAAATTCTTCGGCCTGTACTGCCTGCAAACAAGCAATGCCAAAAATATTCGACTGGTGGTCATGAATAATCTGTTACCCTCATCGGTTCGGATGCATTTGAAATATGATCTGAAGGGTTCAACATTTAAACGAAAAGCATCGAAAGCGGAACGTGCCAAGAAATCGCCGACATATAAGGATCTTGATTTTATGGAACAACATCCGAATGGTATATTTCTGGAAGCGGAAACCTATTCGGCTTTAATCAAGACCATTCAAAGGGATTGTACGGTATTGGAATCATTTAAAATTATGGACTATTCATTGCTCTTGGGTGTCCATAATTTGGATATTGCTTTAAAAGAGAAACAAAGTGAACAAAAGAAACCTGTAAGAGCACCACTGGCCGATGATTCAGATGTGGATGGTGATGAGCCATTGGATGGCCTAGATACAGCTACGGGTATTAGTCGAAATAAGTAAGTCAAGTTTTTGGTCTTAACTATTTGGAGATTTTTAATGCTTTAACGATAATTAGTGTGGCATATAGATCGGTTAATCGTCAGCGTCTGGTGGCCCATTCCACAGCCATGGAGAGTATACAGGCGGAGAGTGAACCCATAGATGATGAAGAGGATGTTCCGTAAGTAGAAAAGTCAAATTTTCCTGAGGGTTTTTTAATAACATATGTTTTTTTTTCCTTAGACCCGGTGGCATTCCTGCACGCAGTGAAAAAGGTGAACGACTCCTGCTCTATATTGGCATCATCGATATTTTGCAATCCTATAGGCTGAAGAAGAAATTGGAGCATACCTTTAAAAGCATTATACACGATGGGGTAAGGATTGAAAAAAGTTTGAGTTTCCTTAGAATGTAGTTCTCATAATTTCTAATCCTTAAGTTCTGAAATTTATATACTCCTTAAGATTATTTTGCAAGATTAATGTATTTCTTTTGTTTTTTTTTTCAAACAGGAAACCGTTTCGGTATGTCGTCCTTCGTTCTATGCTCAAAGATTTCAAAATTTCATGGCCAAGACCGTGTTCCGCAAGATACCATCCCGTAAGTTAGGACTAACCAAACTCAAATGGGCTAAGTACAAGTACTATAAAGCATTTTTATTGTTTATACGAACAAAAAGAAAACAAACAAACAAAAAAAATTGGCAAAATACCAATACCAATACCAAGAATCGAATGGAATCTTGATGGTTCTTCTTTTTTGCGTAGAAACACCCATACACCGACACTCACACACACACTCAATCTACACACACACACACTCACACTTGTATCTTGCTAATTTTGAAAATGCAATATAGTACATTAGTACACTTGGCCTTGGTAGTCCTTTTTAATATTGTAACTAAATGCTAACTATCTACATATATTAATTGAATGTTAAACTCTTAAAAAAACAAACAAACGAAAAATCGAAAAAAAAAAAACAAAATCCGCTCTTGTTCTCTGCTTTCTTCACCATACACACCTAAACTACGTAAACGCCTCCTAGTGGATCTCCCAGAGATCAAGGGGAATCACAGAAAATTTCGTACCTTGGTAACCAGTTACATAGGTAAAAAAACAAAAAAAAAATTAATTGCTTCATTCGATATAATTAAAAGTTCTCTTTGGTTTTTAATCTAATATATAAATATTTTGTTTTACTAAAAAAAAAAATTTATGGTTTCTTTGTTGTGTCTTATGTATCAAATATATATATCTATGATTTTCACTGCACTGATTAAATGGACGATAAAGCATGCCTCTCAATCTCACGTTAGTGTTCCGTGTGTTGAACTTGATCCTTAGAAAAAAGCTTTTTTTGAAATGCCAGTGCCTGCTTAAAGAAAAAGACAAATTTTTCAGATTTTTGTCCTACACTTTTGCTAATATGTGTCCTAAAATCCTTTGCAGCGCTAAAGCATTCACCCTCAAAGAGAAAAAGTCTCTCGAAGGCCATACAAAGGTCCATAGACAGTGAAAACGAAGCGGAGACGACGAAGACGACGTCACGACGTAAGTGATGAGGATTGAAGCTAAAGATCCTTTCATTTACTAACTACATTTCTGTGTTTTCCTTTAGCGGTGCATGCCTCACATTCCCATAGCAGCGGGAAGATCCATCAGCATCAGCATCAGTCCGCCAAAACAGCTGCCACAGAGCCCGCACCAACATCTTCGTCAGGAATGGCTGCAAGCGCCGCCGATCGTGCACCGCCACCGGTGAGCAAACGAACGCCATCAGCGGCAGCGGCCAGTAGTAATCTCAAGGCCAGGGTTCCGCCTCCGGTGCCACCACGAGGTTCCCCACGCCGCAAGGATGCCCAGGATCGTTCGACACCAGGTACGAATGTTAATCACACACCAGTATCGTCGGCGACGAATCAAACGCTTCAGGTGCCTAGTGAGCCATCGAGGCCACGATTCGGTGATCGCCGTTCGCCCAGCAATGTCCAGGATTGGCTGGAATTGCATGATCTCTTCGAAGCAAGCGAGTGTTCAGTTCCTGTAGTGCCGGCGCTGCAGCGATCTAGCTCCCTCCGGCGACGAGACTCACTGCAGTCAGCCTATTCCACTGCTAGGTCGGAGAGCAGCTTCCGTAGGCAACAGCCGCGTCTGCTCAATCATGTGGACATATTCCAGCGTCAAAACAGTTTCATGGCCCGCAGTGAACGATCTTCGGTGGGTTCTATTGTTCGAAGTTTTCCACCCATACGAGCGGATAGCTATCGTTCGGCTAGATCACGTTCCACTGGGACCATAACATCGACTTCACCTCGACGTTTGATGAAAGAGAAGCAACGTCAACGATATCTGCACTATGCCGATCTGGCATTGGGTGAAGATGTGTGTGACACTCAAGAGGATAATCTCCTGCAATCGGTTAGTGCTTTCCTAGAAGTCAAACGTGAACTGGAGGCCGTACAAAGGCCGAAACGAACTCCACCTAGAATAGAGGTGCCCATAAGTGAACCCATTGTGAAGGAAGAGAAGCCAAAATATCCTCCACGACGTGGCAAAAGACGTGCTCCAAAGGCGGCTCCTTCTACCATACCCGAAAGTACCGGCACGGATACTTACTCCACGGGAAAGGACTACTATGTTTAGACTTTCGTCACTCGCTTGGCTTGTCTCATTATTTACCCCCCAAAGAACCTTCCATATTTCATTTTATACTCATGTTGATTTCTCACTCTCTGCTCCTCCTCTCATGTATTGCTAGGCACAACACCATCCTGCAGTTCTACTCCACCCCCTGCCTTTGACGACATCTCCGAGGATAGTTCGAACAAGAATAGCACCTCATCGATAGGACGTAGAACGCAGCCGTATTATCAACAACAGCCGCAATATTTGGAACGTAAAATGAATATAGGTCCAGCCTATAGAGGATCCTATAAGGAGGATATTGTGAGGTATTATTACTCGCCACTGATCGAACCACTGACAGATTTGTGTAAATCCTTCTCCATTTGATTTTGCAGTGTCTCCGAAGTTCATCTGGATACTTTACTGGCGGTGGATACATCGTCGAGCAGCCATTATGGTTCACGCGGTGGCCTTGCCTGGACGCCACCGGCATCAGGTGAGGGCTCAACACCAACATGGACAGAGGGCACGCCCAGTTTTACGGACTCCAGTTCAAGTGGTGATCTCGGTAATTGGCCAAATGCAAATTTAAAAGAGTTTTTTGTTTGTTTACTTTTACTTTCTTTATTTTGATTCATTCAATATCATGCTTACCAAAAAAAAAAACCAAAAAAAACTAGACAACTTCTCGCCCATCAATTCATCTAAAATCGATCGTCACAAGCCGACGGTGGAAGATGCCCTCAACTCTCTGTCCTCGGGAATGGTAAATATCAGAGGTGGCAAGCTCTAGATATAATTACAATCTATATAAATATATATACATGTATATGTAATGTAGTCCAACAGTCGCCACACAGACACACATCCGATCCTTTATACCCAAAAAAATTAACCTGAAACCTAAAACAAAACCCGAACACAGAGACAAATTGCATTCTTGTTTGTTTTTCTTTAGCTAAAAATTCATGGATTGACAAATTGAGACGTTTCAATTTCATCATCATCATCTAGATCGATACCATACATACCTACACATAATGTCTATCAATATTTCTTTCTTTCTATATATTTCATTCTTATAGATCAACTAACATAGCATGTGATGATGGCACACTAAAACCCACTCACGTATACATTGGTGCGAACAAATTTCGAATAAAATGTATTTTCTAAATGACAATGCTTACGTGTTCAGGTACCCCGAATACTTGTATAGCTAGGATATAATCAAACAAACCACAAAAAGAATAACGCGCCCTCAATACAACAGATTTACAAATGATTGATCAAATGCTAATGATTGATATTATACATACATATACATATATATATATATACACACATATACACCAAGATGAAAAAACAAAAAACAAGAGTAAATCAAAGGGATGATAATAAAACAAATGATGTTTAGGAGGATGATGCCCCCGTTCCAGTTTTCCTTTATATAAATGTAAAGAGTTCGTTAGGCGTTGTTCAAACAAAACAAATTAATTAACGTTTTCGATCTCCAATAATATCCACATCATACGTATTATTCGTACACATACATACGTATAATCAGCAATCGCGATATTACAAATTCAAAAAAAAAACTTAGAATATTGTTGTAAAATATTTCAAAAAATGGAAGATGATGTTGATGAAACCCGATAAGCAAAATTATATACATATTATTATGCATTATTTGTATTTATTAACGATAATTGTAAACGTGACTTAGGTTTACGGACAACCACCAAAAGGAAACTTAACGGACTCGGACTTGGGACAGACACGTACTCCAAAAGAATTGATTATTTATTAATTAGTTGAATGTTATTTAACTTATATGCATTATTCTAAAAGAAAAAAACAAAAAAACCAACAAAAAAAAAAAAACAGATTACTGAAAATCCAATTGTAATTACAATAAATTAAAAATTGCAAGGTTGAAATAATCCCTTTCGAGGCTCTGTTTTTTTTTCTCCTTGTTTTGCCTTCCCTTCATCTCTATTCCCTTAGAACTAAGGCAACTAATATAGCTTCTGCAGATCGTTAAGTGATTTGTTTAGGAAATCATTGGTCCAGTCATTTTCGGGATTGTCCAAATGATTATCAAAATCTATGACATCTCGCATGGCACCACGTTTCAGCAGCAGCGATACTCCCTCCAGAGTTTGTGAGGAATGTGTTAAGGTAAATTTAGCCTTGGACCAACGACCAAAATCATTAGAACAACCATACACCTGTATGGCTGGACGATTGTGCTCCAGAGTTACCAATTTATTGTCGATTAGGGTAAAGCAGGCATTTTTGTAATTTTCCTGAATTTTGTCGGCAATTTTCGCCGCCGGAGCCTTGTCCAGTTGGTTATCATAAAAGTTCTCGGGAGCTGCATAGTAACCGCCAATAACGAGACCCTCGCGCTCGGCATAAGCATCGATCTGAATGTGGGTCACATAATTATTCATTTATATGTATGCTCCCCTTCGACTTCCTCTCGTTTTATATTCTATTTACCTGCATTAGGGCTATCTCGGCCATGGGGGTGACATGTAGACACTGATGAAACAGCGGTATGGCATCGACAATTTCCACCAGCGAACCTTTGGAGTTCTTATCCGCTAAGAGGAGTCCGTTGACCGCCTGGTGTGGATATTTGGCTGCATGAAATATCAGCTTGGTGTAGGCACGCTCCGAAATCTTATATTCACACATTTTGTTTGATTATTTTTCCTTAACACGGTGTATATTAAATTAATTAAAACTAATTTTTTTCCCAGTACATTTACACGTACTTTTTTCAGCACTGACAGCCAGCTGCTCAATTTGGAAGTTTGTCAACACTGATGAAATATCGGTATTTGTCATATCATGCACAGTGTGACCATGTACACATTCTCAATTCATTTCAAACATATTTCAAATTTATTTTTGAAAAAAGTTAAGGAAATTTTAATTTTTTTGAACTCTTAGCTCTTTTAAATTGAAATGTTTGTACAATCTTGCCTTGATTTGTAAATGTTTATTAATAAAATAGAAACAAATAATGGATTCCGTTACGGTAAGGAATTTCTAGTTCATTTCGTGGCCTAAAATAAGTTAACCCAAAATATTTATGAATAACATTTTATTTTGTAAACTGTCCGTCTGCGTTCCGCTCGTGTTATGGGTTTCTATGTATTTTATGGTTTAACTAAAAAATATATATATATACTTTTGCAGCTCAGCTCTGTGGCTGATCCGAGTGAAGGTTGGAACTGGATGGGTAAAAGTGGTTAACTACGTCTGGTTGTCATTTAATATGGCCTTGATATCATCCGCATCCAGAGTCTCATATTTTAAAAGCGCCTCCGCCAGCGCCTTGTGCTCCTTGGTATGTTTCTTGAGGATGGCCTTTGCCCGTTCATAGCTATCGTTAAGGATGCGCTTGATTTCAGCATCTACAGCTTCCACAGTATTGGGGCCTAGAACTTCGCCGCCACCCAAACCCTTTGATGGTTCTATTGTTCGCAGGCCCACCTTGTCCGACATGCCCCAATCTTTAACCATATGCGTAGCTATTGATGTGGCCTGTTTGAGATCACTGCTGGCTCCCGAAGTAATTTTATCAATTCCAAAGATAATCTCCTCGGCGGCACGGCCGCCCATCATGGTATCCATCATGGCCAGCAATTGGGCCTTTGTGACATGGTATCGTTCTTTCTCCGGTATGTAGGCAGTGTGGCCAAGTGATGGGCCGCGCGGCATAATGGTCACTTTATGCAGGGGATGTGATTCCTTGGTGTAGAAGGCCACAATTGCGTGACCACCCTCATGGTAAGCGGTAATAGTATTTGCCTCCTCGTCGGGCAGACGAGCCTTGCGTTCCGGTCCCATAAGTACTTTATCACGAGCTGTTTCCAAGTGTTTCATGCTTACTGTATCGGCACCATCAATGGCAGCTCTAGGGAACAACACAAATAATAAATTGAATTTCTTTGCGAAATTACTGGAGCTTACCGTAACGCCGCCTGGTTAATCATATTCTCCAAGTCTGCACCTGTAAATCCGGATGTTCCACGTGCAAGCATATCTAAATCGATCTCGTCATGTAGAATTTTTGCTAAATATAGTGATAAAATTTCCTTGCGTCCGGTGAAATCTGGTGTGGAAACCATAACTTCAACATCAAAACGCCCAGGACGCAATAAAGCCTGATCTAGATCATCTCGACGATTGGTGGCTCCCAGTACAATTACTCCAGCATTCTGATGGAAACCATCCATCTCAGATAGCAGCTGATTAATGGTCTGGTTGGCATAGGGATGAAGCACCGAATTGGTTCGTTTTGCACCCACCGAATCGATTTCATCAATGAAGATCACACAAGGTGCCCGTGCTTTGGCGGCCTCTGAAAAGGAAAAATAAGAATATTAATTATTTGAATCAGAGAACTAAGTTCCAAAAGTACTTACTAAATAAATCACGAACACGTCTGGCACCTTGACCCACCAGGACTTCATCGAACTCAGGTCCAGCTGCGTGGAAGAATGGAACATTGGCCTCACCGGCAACAGCTCGGGCCAATAGAGTTTTGCCTGTGCCTGGAGGACCCACAAGAAGAACACCTTTGGGAAGTTTGCCTCCCAGGTTGGAAAACTTATCGGGATTCTTAAGGAATTCTACAACCTCTTTCAGCTCCTGTTTGGCCTCATCGCAACCCTTGACATCATCAAATGTGACATGAATCTCTTCGGGATCCACCTCTACTTGGTTACCCAGTTGAATGCTGACCAGCAAATAAATAAAAAAAAACAAATTTGAGTATCCAATTCTATCTGCATATACAAATATTTACTCACCGGAAAACTGAACCATTAGACGAGGTAAAGAAACTCAGAAAGATGCCAATAAAAACGACAATTACAACGAGAGTCTGGAAAATCTGTGTGATAATTACTGAGCATTATTCAAAACACTTAAGATGAAACAGGACACATGAAACTACATGAATGACAACATGAACACGACGACAAAAAGGTAACCTGGAAAAGGGATTTTAGAAATGAGTCTTACCTTCAGATACTTCATTGTTTTGCCTGTTTTTGGGGAATCTTCAGCATTGGAAGCGGCTAGGTAGCCCTCGGCAAATGCAATTTTCAAATTCTCCTGCAGGAAAAGAATACAAACAATAAAGTGACCAAAAATCTACATGTGCCCAAATTTTTTTTTACCGCAGTCTTTGTACTCCCCAATTCCTCGGAGCTGGACAACAGTTTTCGTAGCTTCTCCGCTTGTAATTGTGGATCACCATCTACACGTTGAGGTGCATTACTCAATGCCGACTTAATTCTAGTGCTCATGGTTGGATTTCGCTTTTGCTCAGCCTCGATGGAACGATCGGTTTTAAAGCCACGTAATTGATTTCTATAAATAGTTCCAATTCAGTTAACAAGCAAACTCTCATTAGGAAATCTACTTACACTTGTGGGTTATAAACAAATGGACTTTTGACCAATCCTTGGGTTAATGTGGGAAACAATTTGCTGGCAATAAAAAAAGAAAATTCAAAATTAGTTACACTTCAAAAAATGTCTTGTAATACTTACACGTAGGCTGTGCTCGATTGACCAGCCACTCCATTTAATACACCTGAACCATCCAATGAGACTTCAAACTGATAATTTTGTAACTGGCCACGAATCATTTGTTGTTGTTTGGAATTTGGCTCCTCCAATGTGACCTGGATATGGCGCATAGATGGCATAATGCTGCACACTTTGGCCATTGCTTCATTGATCACTTCCTTATCCAAAATTCCATTCAGTCTGGCCGCCTTCTCCACCATACTCTGCAACTTGCTGCCCGACCGACTGAGCAGATTCTTAACATCGAGCACGAGGTCATGCTGGGTAGGGAAGGTTGGAGAGGAGGCGGCTGATTTGCTTCTATTGCTAAAAAAACGAGCTGCAGCTTGAGTGCCCTGCAGTTTGGTACGTTTCACGCTGTAATAATGTGGCTTGCGACTGAAGTTACCCAAATATAGGTAGGGCTGCAAACAGAACAGAACATGTAAATATTGTAAAGTCACTTGGCGGAGTCGTCTCTCGTCTATAAATCCTTACCACAGAGTGTGTGTTGGCAGAGAACATGTCCAAAATAAAACTTAGATACAAAAGTGTTTGAAAAATTACAATAACAGAGGCTCAGGTCCTTCAGGTAGCGCAGACGACACAGTAACTTCTATTTGACAGCGAAAATGTCATAATCTTCTTAATGCTGCGTCTTGTACATTGCAGCCCTGGTCATTAACTGCAGCCCTGGCTTGCCTGCATATCACAAATGAATCTATTAATTTTGAATTTCGCGCAAGGTGTCTGTGTGCAATTATTTGGACTATTTAGTTAAAAAGAAATAAAATCAATATGTACGCAAAATGAAATTGTGTTGCTTGCTTTGTTTTAAAATTGACGTGTAAAATAAAGTTAATGCATATGATTCAGCAGCACTGTATTTATGGCAATGACGGCAAATCTTTGAGGAGGAACACAAATATGTATTAATAATATTTTTACTGGCGGAAATAATCAACAGTTTTACGAAAATTAATTTTGAAGATTGTTGTAGGTGTACAATTATTTGTTATTAGTAAATATTATATACTTTTTAAACCCCTGTCTACTTCTATGTTCGCAACAGCAACAACAAAACAAAAACAAATGAAGAGAACTGTATATCAGTGTTGGATAACTGCATTTTTATAACAGCCGGTAAATTTCATCAATTGTTCAAGAAATTCAATCACTGCGATGGATTCTCCACTGAACGAACAATTTGGACAGGGCCTGGACCAACAGCATCCTCAGCGGCCACCTATGGGTCAACATCCTTTGGCGGACTACCAATTTTCGGCCGAGGTATGAAAGTAATTTACTGAAGTCTTTGGCAATGTTTAATCTTTCTCTTTCACTCTTTCGTAGGAGGTGAAGGCGTTACGTGAATGCAATTCGGAATCATTTTTCCAGCGTTCGCTACCCTTCGGCACTGGTCTAGGGTTGTTGGCCTATTTTGGTGTTAAAAATGGATATCTTCAGGGAACTGGAAAGTATGGACCTGTGCCCAAGGTGATTATGGGCGTCATCTTGGGATACTTTGTGGGCAAGTTCAGCTATCAGCAAAAATGTGCTGAGAAAATTATGCGCCTACCAAATTCTCGTCTAGCGGAAGTGCTGAGACAACGTCGCCAGGGTGGTGGCGTTATTAGCACCATGACACCGGATGAGAGCCTGAGTCGGGCCTTCACATTGGCTCCGTTTTCACCCAGTTCACCGGATGTTTACAGCGATGAGGCATATCAACCAGGCCGCAGTACTTCCTTGAATTTGGATACGGAATCTAGGCCCACATTGAGTGGTTTGGATGACATTTATAGGCCGAGTTTGGACTGTAAGTGGGAAGATAATAGATTTGACAGGCTTTAAACTAGTAGAAATTGTTTATTTTTCAGCTGCTAGTTCAATAATGGACACGGAGTTGCCTTTGGAGCCTGCTAAGCCAGGTCAAACTTATGAAGATTTGCGCCGCAAGAATCGCGAGGATTACGCCAAGCATCAACAGAGTCCTTATTCAAAACCCTATGAGCCGCCAGTAGTGGTGCAACAGCGGCCAGTGGAACCGTTGGAACAAAATCCATCCAAAAAAAATAAATATGGTGACTCCTGGACTGATTAGAATGCGCACACATAAACACAAATTGTACTCCCTTTTAAATTTATGTATGCAATATTATAATGTTTTGATTTTTCGTGGAAAGTTTATTTACAAATTATTTCCCCTACCATTTCACTTTCTGGCTTGGTCAAAGTTGCTTCTAAACCATTCCACTGACGACTTGATAGCCTTGTCGAACTCTGTAAACGTATAATCAGGAAGAAGACTGCGTAACTTGGCATTGGAGGCTGTCTTTTTGTACTGACCATCGGCCTTGGACACATCGCATACCAGTTTGCCCTGTAAAAACAAACTATTAGTCACTTTATTCATTTGTACTCCTTTCCTTTTGTTTACCTTAAAATCAAATGCCTTAGCTATGGCCTCAGCCACTTCATAGATGGTTACCTCCTGTTGTTCATCCACACTAAGGACAATAGGCTCAACACTGTCATAGTTCCTTAGAACCCAAATCATTAACTCAGCCAAGTCGAGGGAATAAATAAACTGACGCAAAGGTTTTCCACTGCCATAGACTGTGAAAACTTTTTCACTCTCCGGCTTGTCTGGCTCATCCTCGTTGATAAGTTTGTGCATGCGATAAATCATTCCTGGAATAACATGGCTCACCTCAGGCTGGTAATTGTCATGGGGTCCAAAAATATTACAAGGTATCACCGAGGTGAAGCTGTGACCATATTTATCATGATAAGCATGATTCTGTATATCAATTAAACGCTTGGCATACGAATAACCATAGTTAGAAGGATGAGGCGGGCCATTATGGACCATGGTCTCATCTATGGGATAAGTGGTCTTATCTGGGAATATGCAAGTAGACAGGCAGGAGACAACTTTGGTGCATTTGTGCTTGTGGGCAGTTTGTAGGACGTGATCATTGATCAAAAGATTGTGACGCTATCAATGAAGAATCAATATTAGTGAGAACTCATTAGACTTGGAAGTGCGACCGGCTTACCAAAAAGTCCAGATTATTGTTCATATTGTGGAACAATCCGCCCACCATGGCGGCCAAGTGTATCACATGCGTGGGCTTTACCTTATCGAAGAGTGCTTGCGTGGCCATTAAATCCCTAATGGTTTATTTTAATAACATGACACCTTAATCCTTTGACCGGATCTACTCACTTTAAGTCCGCATCTTTGGAGCCTGCAAAGTACCATTCCTCATCTTTTGGCTGTTGCTGTTTGATTACCTCCTCCAGAGCTTTGCCTACTAGGCCAGTTCCACCTGTTACCAACACCTTTTTCATTGTTACACCTTCATCAGCTCCAGCTCCGGTGGTAAATGTTTACCAAGAAAATTCAATGTGCCGGTCACACTGTCACCAGATATACCAAATTTTAGCAGTAAAAAGGCTGAAAGAGCATCACTTCTACCAAACCGGCAAGAAAAAAGAAGAAATGCATCAAACAAGTAAATAATGGATCTGGACACGCAAATTATCGACTCTGTAAACAATTTCCTGGTAAAAACTATAACTTTGATAATTTTAGAAGACTTGTAAACATCTCATTTTCTGTTATAGAAAGTCGATTCCATTGATGAGGCATTTCTTAGCGTTATTGTATTCAAGCCAAATGGAGAGCAGACGAAGGCACAAAGTTTTACAAATGATTTTGGTAAATATTTTGGTTTATTACCAATCGTATATAATTATTTTGTATGTTTTTCAGTCACTGCCTTTGGCCAAGTGCCGCAGGAAAATCGGGATCAAGTCCTGCGGGTCTATCTGCTGCGTACCGCCAGCGCGTCCCATTGTCATATGAAGGTGTTGATGAATGCCCTGGTTAAATTGGTGGATGCTCATCACATTACGGCAAGGGCACTATGTGACAAGGTCTTGTCCTGCGAAAAATTGGAATATGAACATAAAATATTTTGGATTGAAAGTTTTCGTTTGATCAAGAAGGTGATAGTCCATGTAGACTACAAAGGTGTGAGGGAAATCATGAAGGTGTGTCGCGACAAGACCCAATGGTTTCCTTTGAACGTAAATGTCGCCTATCTGCCCCAATTGTTGGCCGTGGAGGAGATCATACGGTTTATATTCGATCGAAATAATTGTCTATTGCCCGCCTATTTTATAGCAAATGAGATTATGCGTCCATTTCCATATCACTGGAAACTGAATAAATTGATGACCGACTTTGTGGAGGAATTTCGAAGTACAGCGCAAATGGTGTCGATTATTGGTCATGCCCATATGCTTCCGATAGTAGAACATTTTGGCTATGCGGATCACATGATGAACTCCTGGCGCTTGGATCATAATACCTTGAAATTCACCTTTAAAGGAAGCCTGCCCTATGAACCGGAACTTTTAGAAGAACAGCGTCTATTGCTGCGCTATGTTCTCGAGCAGCCCTATTCCAGAGAAATGGTCTCCCAAATGTTGAATTTACAGAAACATCAGAAACAACGTTACAATGCTTTGGAAGAGCAACTGGTTAACTTAATCATACATGCCATGGAGATGACAGAGGCTAATGATACACTGGCGGGCAGTGGATTTAATGCCTGCGATGAGCAAATTACTCCATATGAGTGGGTTTGGTTACATCTGTCTTCGCAGTTGATTTATTTTGTGCTCTTTCAATTCGTTAGTTTTATGCACATTGTTTTATCTTTGCATGAGAAGGTAAGATATCAAAACAAAACACACTTTCAGACATTTTAACGAACAATTAAAAACTATTTCAGCTGTCCAAATTGGAGCTACGCAAGGGAAGGGATCAACTGATGTGGATTTTGTTGCAATTTATCTCGGGAAGCATACAAAAGAATCCTGTAGGCATATCTAAATCACAGTGTTCAAAACAAGTTAAACTTAAAAATTGATTTCATTTTATAGATTACAAATTTCTTACCCGTGTTTCGATTATTTGATCTGTTGTATCCTGAGCAAGAGCCTCTGAAACTTCCTGACATTAACAAATCGTCTATGGTTCGTCATATGGCTCCCATTTGCGTGTGGATTCATTTAATGAAGAAAGCTCGAGTTGAGAACATGAACATCACCAGACCCTTGCCCATTGCCCTAAAGAATCACTACGAGTGAGTAATTCAACATGTCAAATCGATGTTTCATATTTCATATCTTTGTTCTCTTTTCCAGTTTCCTTCAGCACCTGGTCACTCCTAATACCCTGATGAATATGTCTCTGGGTTCTGATTTTCGTATTATACTTATCTGCAATGCTTACTCCACCAATCAGGAATATTTTGGACGTCCTATGAGCATTTTACTCGACGCTTTAAATGGCAATTCAAAGTCTGCCAATGGTGCACAAATACCAGCAGTTACTTTCTCAGTGGCAGTCCTAGATAGTTTAACGGTACACAGCAAGATGTCCTTAATCCATAGTTTTGTCACCCAAATGCTAAAACAGGCACAAAACAAAAGTCAGGTACCAGCGGCCGCTTTGTTGGAAACTTATGCTCGTCTGTTGGTCTACACGGAAATCGAGTCCCTAGGCATTAAAGGATTTCTAAGTATGACTCAATATATAGTTGTATTATTTTGATATACTTATCTTTATATATTTTGTAGGTCAATTGATGCCCACAGTATTTAAGAATCATGCCTGGGCGATGCTTCATACTCTAATGGAGATGTTCTCCTATCGTCTGCATCATGTGCCCACACATTATCGGGTACAGCTTTTGTCTTTGCTTCACTCTCTCTCCTCATTGCCACAGACCAACAAAATGCAGCTTAATCTCTGGTAAGTTGGACAAATTAAAGTGCCTTAAATTTGGTTTTTTATTTATTTTTTTATTTTCGATAGCTTTGAGTCGACTGCATTGCGTTTAATCACCAGTATTAGCTCAGCAGAGTTCCAGCCTCAATTCTCGAGGTATTTCAATGAGAAATCACCCGGAGCCGTTGCCTCCAATGAGAGTGAAGAGTTGAATCGTGTTTTAATTCTCACTTTGGCACGTTCCATGCATGTACATGGTGGTGGGGATGAGTTACAGGGCTGGTGTAAGGATTTCCTGTCAAATATTATGCAACATACGCCCCATTCCTGGCCACTGCAATCTCTGACCTGCTTCCCTCCGGCCCTTAATGAATATTTCGCACAAAACAATCAGCCGTCCGAGAATAAGCAAGTGCTTAAGAAATCCGTCGAAGAGGAATATCGCATGTGGACATCCATGTCAAATGAAAATGACATAATTGCCCACTTTTTAAGGCCAAATGCGAATCCACTGTTCTTATGTCTTCTCTTTAAGATCATTTGGGAAACTGAGAATATTAGCCCAGTGGCTTACAAGTGAGTCACAAGTGAATTTGTTCCTCCACCAGCCTCTAATACATTAATAATGTTTTTACAGGATTTTAGAGCAAATCAGTGCCCGAGCTTTGTCCACACTTTTACGCAAATTCTGCGATTATCTAGTTGTTGAAGTGGCCAGCTTTTCGGATGGTCGTGACTTCATCCACAAGTGTGTGGATACCATTAATAATATGATTTGGAAATTCAATGTGGTCACCATTGATCGTGTGGTTCTTTGTCTGGCTTTGCGTACACATGAGGGCAACGAGGCTCAGGTTTGCTTTTTGATCATTCAATTGCTTCTGCTCAAGGCCAGTGAGCTAAGGAATCGTGTCCAAGAGTTTTGCAAAGATAATAATCCAGATCATTGGAAGCAAAGCAATTGGCAAGATAAACACTTGTCGTTCCATCAAAAGTATCCAGAGAAATTTGCCCTTGATGAATCGGCATCGCAAATTCCCTTGCCCGTTTACTTTAGTAATGTGTGTCTGCGTTTTCTACCCGTTTTGGATGTTGTCGTTCATCGTTTCATTGAGTTGACCATACCAAATGTTCATCAAATCTTGGGCTATATATTGGATCATTTAAGCATTCTCTACAAATTCCACGGTAAGTAGTTTAATTGCATATTTTAAGTACTTGGAATTGAATCCATTTTCTAAAATAGATCGCCCAATTACCTACTTATACAACACATTGCACTATTACGAACGGATATTAAGAGATCGACCATCGCTAAAAAAGAAACTAGTAAGTTGAGATTAAGAATTCATATTTTATACATTTAACAAACTTTAACCCTTAGGTAAGCACTATTACCAGCGCTTTCAGTGAGATACGACCACCCAATTGGAGCATCACCGAGCCCTATAAAGTATTTCTACAGAATCAGGATCTTCTATGGACACCAGAGCTGGGTTATTATATGAATCTTATACGACGATTGGCAGACAGTAGGTTGAAATAATATTTTTATTTTATTAAATGTTTGTTTAAAAATTTCCTATCCAATCCTTTCCCCAGCAATTAGTGGTAAAAATGTGTTTTACACTACCGACTGGCGTTTCAATGAGTTTCCCAATGCTCCAGCGCATGCCCTCTATGTGACCTGTGTGGAGCTATTGGGTCTGCCGGTGGCTCCTTCACTGGTGGCCAACAATATAATCGATGTGATTGTTAATGGTTATGCGGTGATACCACAAAAAGAGATTCATAGTTATATTAATGCTGTGGGCATTGTTCTCGCTGCTCTGCCTGAACCCTACTGGAGTGGCATCTATGATCGCCTGCAGGATATGCTGAATACCCCAAATATGTTGAAATGGACGTATCGTTTTAATGCTTTTGATATGTTCAATTTTAAGACGGTACGCGAGGCAATGTTGGAGAAAAGTTATGCTGTAGTTCTGGCGGTGGCTCATGCTGTATTTCATCACATGGGAGTCTTCAAATTGGCTGCAATGGTGCGGTATATCAAAGAAAAACTAAAGCCTTGTGTCCGCACCGAGCAACAGTTGCTATATCTATGTCATGTCTTTGGTCCATTCCTGCAACGCATTGAGATGGAGAAACCCAATGCAGTGGCTGGCATTGGAATACTGCTCTACGAGATTCTGGAGGTTGTCGATAAACAGCATGGACCAAAACCATTACAGTATATGGATCAAATATGCGATTTTCTGTAAGTAAAACTAATGAGTGATGTTCTAAGAAATGTTATTAACTCTTATGTTCTTTTCAGTTATCACATCAAGTACATCTATGTGGGCAATATAATTCGAAACGAATCAGAGGCCATTATAAAGCGATTGCGTCCACAGCTGCAAATGCGTCTGCGTTTCATTACACATCTCAATGTGGAGGATATACACACGGAAAAGAGGTGCGATTAAATATACGAACTTAGTAATTCATTAGCAAGTTTTTCTAAATATCTTAATTGGTTAGAAAGCTAGAGAAACATAGAATAATTTATCATGCAAATGAAAATACTCACTTAGCCCTGTTTCCTACCTTTTCAGTGTGGAAAACAATCAACATCAATCTCCAATGCAAAATCCGCAACAACAGCAGCAACAACAACAACTTCAGCAACAGCATCAGCAGCAACAACAACAGCAGCAACAACAACAACAACAACAGCAACAACAACAGCAGCAATTGAATCAACAACAGCAACAACAAATGTTTATGCAACATATGCAACAGCAACAACACATGCAAAATATCGGCATGCGTCACAATTAAACGGAGAGAAGCAGTTAAAATCAGCACACTTTTTAATATAATTTAATTTTAAGATTATTATTTAAGCAAAAAGTATCATTTTATAAGCATAACTACAATTCTTTTATAATAATTTAATAATTTTAAATGAAAAATACGAAGAATATGCCGAAGTTTTTAAACCCTTGTAGTCCTTGGTCAAAATGTTTTCGTAACTCCTTTTCTGTGTCTAAATGTATAAATCTAAGTTGTAACTTGTGTCACTGTAAAAACTATGATCTTAGTAAATGTCATAAAGATAATCTAACTTCTTCTACTATTTTTTGTATATTACTAAATGATATAGTTGTGAAATCCTGACGATTTTCATACTTTATCTCACGCTTCTTATAATAGCAAGTTTCATCCGGGCGGAAATGGCTATATCGACTCAACTTCTCATGCTGATCAAGAATATATATATATATATATACTTTATGGGGTCGAAAACGTCTTCTTTGCTGCGTTAGAAACATCTGACCTAATTTATAATACCCTCTGCAAGGGTATGAAAACTTTTGTGTAGTATTTAGATGTTTTTACAAAGTTTATGCAATGTCAAATAATGCAATAAAATAAGATCTTAAGTCTTAATGAATTCACAATAAACTGTTGACGTATCAACAACAGTGAGAGAACATGTCTCAGCTTTTAAGCAGTTGATTTTACCTTATTGTTTGGTCTTGCTCACCTTCCAAATCTCAGTTAAGTTTCCGCTGTCGAGCACAATGCTTGTGTTCCGGTTTATTGTTTTGTATTCCCTTGGATTACTCAGCATTGGCGTTCTAAGTGAGCTTTGTGATAATGGCACGGGACAGTGTAAGGAGTTAACCGATACCGACTGTCCATTTATATTCTATAATCAGCATTTGATTGGTGCCGATGTTAAGTATTGCGATGAATACAATGATATTGTATGCTGTCCTTTGCCATTAAATTATCAAATGCAACAAAATGTAAATGCGACCAGACCATATGAGAAGGGTAAGAGAAGAATTTGTATTGAACAAAGCAAGTGTAAAAACAACTTTTAAGTCATGTATTTCCCCTTTCAGAATGCAAACGTTATAATGAAGTGCGGACGAGTTGTCGTTCCACACCCTTTATTGTTGGCGGCACCAAGGCCGAGGGTAAGGAGTTCCCCTTTATGGCTTTGATTGGCATTCAAGATTATGCTCGCACACACATTAATTGGGATTGTGGTGGCTCCTTAATACATCCCAAGTATGTTCTGACCGCCGCTCATTGTCTGGAGACCACTGAGTGAGTTTATATCTTTAAAGTCTTTCATCTTTAAACTCTAAATTCATTTATTGCAGAACGAAAGCAGAACGTTTGGATCCCAATTTTGTTTCACCAAAATATGTCATACGTCTGGGAGATTTGGATTACAATAGCACCACAGATGATGCACGTGTACAGGACTTTAAAGTGGTTAACTATGTAGTGCATCCAGCCTACGATGAGGACGGTGATGATGGTATATTTAAAAACGATATAGCCATCATGGAGTTGGACAAAGAGGCAACAATTGATGACTATGTGGCACCTGCTTGTTTACCTCCAAGCAGTGGCAATGAAATTGTTCAACTAACAGCTGCAGGCTGGGGTTTCACCCAGGATAGAGGCAACAAATCATCACACTTATTGAAAGTTAGCCTAGAACGTTTCACCGATGATCTATGCGGAGATCGGCTGGAACTTGAAATCGATACGCGTACACAATTCTGTGCAGGCTCGTCCACAAGTGAGGCAGACACTTGCTCTGGTGACTCTGGTGGTCCTATTTTTGTTCAACATCCGCAATATTCATGTCTCAAACTGGTTATAGGAATAGTTTCCTATGGTCAGGTTTGTGGCACCAAAGGATTGCCTAGTGTGTATACCAAAGTCCATCTCTATACCGATTGGATAGAGAGCATTGTCTGGGGTGAATGAGAAACAATTGAAAATTAAGTACCTTTTTTTTTAATTGATTATACATTTATTTATGAAATAAAAACTCTGTCTCGTCGTCAATAAAAAACCAAAACAAAAAAAGTTACCAACTAAAAATTATATGTTATTAAATATCAGATAATCTGCCCAATGAGACGTGAAAATACATGAAATTTCAAGATTTTGCTTAATTGTTTTTATTTTAGGTGCAAACATAAAATTTAGTTACGTTTTCCATATCATTGAGCAATGTCCACTGTTAAATTTTCATTCCAGGTTTTCTTGCTGATTTTTTTTGCCTTCGTTCTTACTAAGGTAAGAAGTACTTCAATTTTCTTTATTTACTTCATTTAAAATGTTTTTAATTTTCTACAGATCAATGGCAAATTTGAGTTTACCAATTTAAAATGCACCTCACTGGACAAACAATTTGTAGAATTTGAAAGTTGTTATTTAAAATCAATTAATCGCACCTATAAATTTTTGACAATCAAAGCCAAACTTTTAAAGTTGCCATTAGAAAATCTAACAGTAAGTTAATATCTTTTCAAACTAAATACATATACCTACATATTTAATGTTTTAAATTTTCAGATCCATGTGGAAGTTCTCAAGCGTTTAAATGGCTATAAGCCATTTCTCTATAATTTCAAAGTAGATGCTTGCAGATTTTTATCAAGTCAAAGAAATTCTGTAACACAATATTTCTATGATTTTTTTGCTTCATATTCCAATATGACTCATCGGTGTCCCTATAATGTGAGTTTTATAAACAATATAAAGTTTTGAAATTTATGTAATTTCATTTCCTTTAGCATGATCTGACCGTGGAAAAGTTGCCCATAAGTCATATGAATCACATGGTCACTAATGTTCTTCCAGTTCCCGAAGGTAATTATTTAGTTCATAGTGTTTGGACTGTAAATGGTAAAAAACGTTGTGATATTAAGGTTTATGTAAGTATTAATTAAATTTCAAGTGTTGTATTAATCATTGATTTCAAAGTAACAGCTGGTCTAAGCTTTTTATTGTATACATTTTGAAATTTTTGTAATGAATTTCCAAATCATGAATATTTGTCTACAATGAATAAATGTTTTGCATGTCAGTGATGATGTCTGAATAAATACCAATTTTTGTTGATTAAATTAAAAAGTATCCTTTATGATCATAACAAGGAACTTAAGTTATATTCTTAAACAAAAATGTAGGAATCAAGTATTAATAGCATAAATTGAAGAAAGGTTCATTAAAAAAAAAACACTAAAATACCTTAAGCTGAAAAATGTATATAAAGAATCTATGGGATCTAATCTATTAATTACTTGAATAACGCAAATACATCTGTTTAAATGTTTTACACGTTTCGTTATCAGTATTTAAATAATATGCTTTTCATTTGATTTATTTCAATTGATTTTCACTTTATTTTTCCTGATTTAACTTTTATTTATAGAATAAGAACTCTGTCTCGTCGTCAATAAAAACAAAAAACAAAAATGTTACCAACTTTCGCTTAAAATTATATGATTTTAAATATCAGATAATTTGCCAAATGAGACGTGAAATTATATGGAATTTAAATATTTTATTTTAAACGTTTTTATTTTAGGTGAAAACATAAAATTTAGTTACGTTTTCCATATCATTGAGCAATGACCACTGGTAAATTTTCATTCCAGCTGTTCTTGCTGATTTTTTTTGCCTTTTTTGTTACTAAGGTAAGAAGTACTTAAATTTTCTTTATTTACTTCATTTCAAATGTTTTTAATTTTTTACAGATCAATGGCAAATTTGAGTTTACCAATTTAAAATGCACCTCACTGGACAAACAATTTGTGGAATTCGAAAGTTGTTATTTAAAATCCTTAAATCGCACCTATAAATTTTTGACAGTTAAAGCCAATCTTTTAAAGTTGCCATTAGCAAATCTAACAGTAAGTATAATATATTTTCAAAATAACTATTATAAATGTTTTTAATTTTCAGATCCATGTGGAGGTTCTCAAACGTTTAAATGGCTATAAGCCATTTCTTTTCAATTTCACTGTAGATGCTTGCAGATTTTTATCAAGTCATAGAAATTCTGTAACACAATATTTCTATGATCTATTTGCTCCATATTCCAATATGAATCATCGTTGTCCCTATAATGTGAGTTTTATAAACAGTGTAAATTTTTGCAATTCATACAATTTCATTTGCTTTAGCATGATCTGATTGTGGAAAAGTTGCCCATAAGTTATATTAATCACATGGTCAATAATGTTCTACCCTTTCCCGAAGGAAATTATTTAGTTCATAGCGTTTGGACTGTATATGGCAAAGAACGTGTCGATCTAAAGGTTTATGTCGCCATTAATTGAATTTTAAGTTTTATATAAAGCATTGAGTTCAAAGCTTTTTATTGAACATATATTAAAATCTTTGTTATGAATTTCCCTATTGTGAATATTTCTCTACAATGAATAAATATTTTTTGGCTGACAGTTTTTGCTCTTATTTATTTGAGTCCAAAAACTATGATAAAACCCCGTAACTAATTATATTTAAACTAAGTATATATGTATGTATATACATTACTTAAATCTAATATATGTATATACTATTTTAATATATATTAGTTAAACATTTAAGATTATTGCGTTGAATTTATGTAAATCTGTGGCTATGTAGTGTCATTTAATACAATAACAAAGCATTTATACGAGTCTGCTCAAATTAAGTCATTTAATGACTTGAATTTGAATTTGTCTCTCTTAATTACCATTTTTGTTTGTCCTTTATCTCTAAATGGTAATCCAATATATAATTTCGTTAAAAATTATTGAAACGTGAAATTATTTCGTTATTTTATATTAAGTACCTACAAATTTAGATTAGTACCACAAATGAGCGCCATGAGACTGGTCTTTTTAGTATTCTTCGCATTTGGCTTAACTAAGGTGAATATAATATTAAGACCAACCAATTTAAACAATTTATTATCACAAAAATATATAGATTAATGCAAAATTCGAGTTTAAAAATGCGAAATGCACTTCGTTGGACAAAAGTTTTTTGGAATTCGATGGTTGTTATTTAAAGTCGGTGAATCGTACCTATAAGTATATAACAGTTAAAACTAAAATCTTTAAATTACCATTAAAAAGTTTATCGGTAAGTATGTATAAGAATCCAGTACACTAAATTTGAGTAATTGCTTTTAATGATTTTTAGGTAAATATTGAGCTGTTTAAGCGTTTGAATGGCTATAAGCCATTCCTCTTTAATTTCACCGTGGACGCTTGCAGATTTCTGGCAAATCATAGAAATTCTTTTAATCAATATTTCTATGATCTAATTGGTCCCTATTCAAATGTCAATCATTCATGTCCGATCAATGTGAGTGTTGAAGTCAAAATGTTCACATCTTTAACTAATAAATTGTATAAAACTCTATTAGCATGACATCATTGTGGATAAACTTCCCATAGCCTATCTGAATCATATGGTGACCACGGTCTTACCCATGCCGGAAGGAACCTATTGCATGCATTCGGTTTGGAGCGCCAATGGTAAGGAGCGTGTGGATATGAATATTTTCTTTTCCATAGAGTAGATTCAATATATATACATATTTTTGCACAAAATAAAGTTATATTGTCATCAATGTGGTTTTGTTTTATATAAATTTGCTTCATCCAAAATCAATCAGGCGTTAAATTACGTGAAATATTTCGATTTGGTCTATTTCGTTTCGTTAAACATAGATCAAGGGAGTAACCAGGATTCAATTTAGGGAAGGGGAAGTAATTTTTTTCAGCCTACTTTAAAACATTTTCATTTGAATTTATAGAAAAAAGTAAAATTAAGTGAATTGAATTAAATTTTTATCTCAAAAAGTCTGAATTCTGAAAAATAAAAGTAAATTTCCTGTTTCTGTCCTTTATACCCGACTACGCCCTTGAGCCTGAAACCTTTTTCTTTTTCTTTGTAATTTCAATCCGAAAGGAACTTGAGTTTTCAATAACAAAGTGTGTACATTATTTATAAAGATTTCGGAATGGTGCACACAATATACAAAAACTTTCAAATGATTTTATGATTTCTTATTCAAAAGAGATAAGAAACAAATGTTTTAGAATGCATAGAATCTTTGTATTAGCAGATAACAAATATTTCTTCAAACTTTTGCTTTCAATTCTTATCTCGACAGAAACAACTACGCTTTATTATTATGAGTATTTAATATAGTTGTATTACTGTACAACTATAAAGTAGGACAAATTAGAGATCTTTTAGTGACATTTTCGGAATATATGTAGATATGGTAAACAGTGGCGGCAAAGAGGTTAGAGCGTTTGGTGTCTTCAACTCTGATTTCCCAGATTAGATCCCAAGACACTTATTAAAGACATGTTTCCAGAAATTTGTTAGTATTAAGAAGATGTACAGACAATATGGTCTTTTTCTTTATTTTGCAGGTGTCATTGACTAAAAAAATATCGCCGTTCTCGTTTGGCATATTTTTTTCTAAGTATTTAGTATTATAGAAACAAATATCTATCTACTTTTTGAAGAAGTTGTATATAGATTTAGAAAAAAGTAAGATAAGCTGCATACCACAAATTTTCAAATTAGCTTCATTTTTTATTTTGAGGGTAAAATTAGAATTCAGATTTTTGTATACAAGTTATACTGAACTACTTTTTTCCTTAAACTACGAATGAAAACTTAACGATTTTCCCCTCGAAAGATATATTTTGTATTTAAATAAGATAAAAGTAAATTAGTTTTCAACCTTTCAAAAACCATGTACTTGAGTTTTTTGGCAGTCAAGCAAATCAGAATTAAAGTTGAATAATATCAAAAGCTCTAATTTCTTTCTGTATACTCTAATAATATTTTTCCGAATTTTAAACAGAATTGTAAAGTCACAAGTGATTGTGTGTTGGGGGACTTTTCAAACTCCTAACTTATTTAGGTCAAAAAACCATTTTTTAAAATAGTGTACAAAATGAGTCAGCGACTGGTGAATCGATTGATTTTCTTAATTCCTATTTTACAAGGGACTAAATGTAAATGACTTTTAAAGCTTTTAATGTATTTGTTTCTAAAGAATATTTTTTTATTTGTCTAGATTTCGACCTTATTGAAGTTAATCAAAAATTTGTTTGAGCAGGCTTCAGGTCAATCTTACTGATTTATTGTAAGACTTTAAATCATAGGCAGCACAAAAGGTGAGCAGGTTGTCTGTATAGCTATTTCAAGAACCACCAAGTTCTATCATCAGCAGACTTCGCTAAAGAATCCACAATTCTAATGGCCATACCATATCTTCAACACTAAAACTAGTTGGGAATTACATTGCCAACTAAATGAAGCGAAAAAAGAGAACGGCAAAGCTTGCAACTGCAGATTCCACCTTTTTTGTGTGCATACCCATGGGCGCCAGCTGAATTAGTGTAAAGGGCTTCGCCTTAACCAACTAATCGTCGCGCCCAAATATTTTGTAATAGTATATATTCCAAAAACGGAAGGCCCGCCGTCTTACACTTGCTGTAAAAACCCTCTTTTTTGCATATAGTACAATATACTATTACAAAATATTTGGGCGCGACGATTAGTTGGTTAAGGCGAAGCCCTTTACACTAATTCAGCTGGCGCCCATGGGTATGCACACAAAAAAGGTGGAATCTGCAGTTGCAAGCTTTGCCGTTCTCTTTTTTCGCTTCATTTAGTTGGCAATGTAATTCCCAACTAGTTTTAGTGTTGAAGATATGGTATGGCCATTAGAATTGTGGATTCTTTAGCGAAGTCTGCTGATGATAGAACTTGGTGGTTCTTGAAATAGCTATACAGACAACCTGCTCACCTTTTGTGCTGCCTATGATTTAAAGTCTTACAATAAATCAGTAAGATTGACCTGAAGCCTGCTCAAACAAATTTTTGAATATTTTTTTATTTAGTACACAATATTTCTCGAAAATTAGTGAACTGTTTGACTTAAATTTTTACTCAATCTTAATACAAAGATTGTAAATCAACATTATAATACTAACGTTTTCACCTTTTTCTTTTTTCTGGCTTTAAGTTGTATATGTTTCCTTTAAGACTCTCATAATATATATAGTTTTTTAGACTTGATTGTCAATAATTATTATTTTTAAGTGTATAGTTATTAACTAGTAGATTTGATTAATTTGATTAACTGATTGGCTACACGATTGATCTACCTGAGTTTTATTTTATTAATACCGCCTTGCCGTACCTTAGTAAAAAGATCGCTCAAAATAGAAAACACTTTGTTGGCCCACACTTGAAGACGCTTTAAGCCAAGTTTATAGTATATATAGCTTTAAAGCTCCACAAGCTTCACATCGTTGGCCAGAGACGTCTCTTCTTGGTCTCAGTTTCGATCGAGTCGTGCTACAATTCAGACGTTTTGAGCTCCAAGTGCTTTGGACTCGAAGTGTGTGTGTGTTTTTTGGCTTATTGCTCAGCCGCTAGTTCTGGCTGACGGAGCGTGGCTTTCAATTGTGCAAGTGCAGGGCACGACGTACACATTTGGTTACATGCCATTTGCAATAAATCTCGATTAAAAATATCCACAAAAAAAGAATTTGTATTATAAGTTAAAATTAAAATGTACTTTCAATGCAGTTCGATAGTTGATTGATTAACACATCACATCAAAACAACACATCACACACCGAAGAGAGCGGTGTGGGTGAGCAAACGGAGTGACTGTGCTGCAGTGACTGTGTCTGGAAGTGCATCATCCATCCTAACGTTCAAAGTGCGCCGCGTCGACGACGTCGAAGACGACTCAGCATTGTGCCCCGCGCGTTGTTGGTTACTCCTCCTCGACTCCGACTCCAACTCCTTCCTCCAGTCGTCGGTAAACGCGTGCGTGTCGTAACTTTTGATTAGCTGCATTTTTTGTTTTGTTTAGTTGTCGGATACGAGGCGTCTTCACCATCAACTCTTTGGAACATTGCGCTTGCGTTTTTTTATTTAGTTTTTTGTTGTTGTTTTTTTTCGTAACTTATCGCCGCCTACATCGCATAATTTTTTGTTGGAATTTCTGTGTGTGTTTGTGATTTTTTTGTTGCTCCCCTCCGGATTTTGATACTTAAGGTGAGCAATCTAAAGGAATGCCCTGGCAGTTGTTTCCTTCTGTCGTGTGGGTACAGTTAAAAGAAGAATACTCGAATATGTATGAAACTCACGAGTTTTATTGACAATGCTTACTGAATTTGTAATTTCAAAATTGCAGATAACAAAAAAAGAAATAACCTAATGGAAAAAAAGTGAAATTAATGAGCCAAGTTGTTGTTGTTGTTGTTGCTGTTGTCTGTTTTGTAATTATTTGCTTGAGACTTTTAGCTGTGGGCTGCTGTGGCAAATAGAGATCTGGCATCAGATGAGATCATTGCTAAAATCAAAATGCTAAAAAACAAAAGGCCAAAAAGACACTGAAAACCCAAAAAGAATTCTTGTATGCGTTTGTAAATTCATTAATCACAAAAGAAATGTTAACCACCGAAGAAGGAGGATTGTAGTTCTGAGTCATTTCTATACACTGCGAGAATTAGAAGAAATTTATATAGACCTTGGGATTAATGTGTAACTAAATTCTAAAGTTCAAAATATTTTAAACTCGGAGTGAGTGGGTTGCTAGCTCAGACAGTGTTACTCATAGAGAATGTTTTAAAAGGTCAAGTTCATAGAAACATTAAATACTGAGTGCTGAGAGATTTGAGTTCTATATTTCAATTCGGTTACATTGTGTATCTTTTGATTACACAGCCTGAAATTAAAGGGTTATCCACTATTATCTAATATCTATTTCATTAAAATTTCTGACTTGTTTACCTTGCCTTTATTAGATACAATACTTTATGTCTTAAATACAATAAGTAGATTGAGAATTTCAAATAAACAAATCTATTTGGAGGTGACAATGTTTCGCATTGTCAAAAGGAATGAATTACTTAGAACGTAGGAAAAATAATTCCAGTTTTAACTCAGTTGGTTCACTCCTAGGATGTATAATCAAATTTTTAGATCTTTTCTACCTATGAATCTATCTATGAATCTATTCATGAATCTTTAGATAAATCTAATGAAGTTAGTTTTTAATAATTCGAAAGTACTTTTAACATTGTAAATTTACTCATGACTGGATGAATAAGTCACATAATTTACATGAGAAAAGTACGATTCTAAAAGTTTTAAAGAAATAATTTTACAATAGGAGCCATAATTTAATATCTAACATAGACATAACATAGACATAATTATTGGCTAGACAAAGTAAGTCATCCCATTGAGTAATGTCAGAGTGGATTGTAATTGAGTTTTTAGATTTTATTTTGACTAATTTGTAGCTGGTTTCTACGACATTTTGGAAATAGACATATAAATTTATACATTTTGAGAAATAAAACAATCAACAGGAACTATTTAATCACTTTTGTAGTCTAAGCTTAAAATTGAAACATTACACAAAAAGTTTCAATTTATGTTCATAACGTACTTTTTTGACAGCCATATGTTTATTAATTTAGTAATTGAAAGCAGATAATTTCACGTAATTAAAATCTAGATTGTAGATAATCAATTTCAAATAATTCAACATTTTGGGACAACAAATTATTTAAATAACAAATGCTTTTAGGTCTATGCTACTGGTTAAAAAGCTTAACTATTTCTACGTTTGTTTTAGTAACCGTCTTTTTCGATCTTAAAATTAGTGTAAGAACATACTTTAGCCAAAAAAATTACTTATCTTTGACTTAAGAATTTAGAAGTAATCTGAAAACAATGAGATTTTAAAATTTACTGATCTCAAACATTTATAACTTTGTGCAGTTGGAATTATGTTAATATTTAAATCAATTTTTGAATTTTTTGTCCTAACATTCTTATGTCAAAATTATGACTCTATCATGATTCGGATACAAATTTAATTTTAAATGAGCCTAATATGATACAAAATATGATTCCAAAACAAATATCTAACAATGAATCGTTAAAACTAGTCGTTAATGTTTAAAATTAATCATCAAATTAATCAGTTCGGTTTTAATCAAAAGAAGAAGCTATAAGCAACTTATTAAAAGGTTTTGTGACTAGGTAAAATTTTCTCAGAGAAAAAGGAGTCAAATATGATCAGAAAATGAACTTGATCAGATTCTATAAAATGTTTTTTTTTTTGCTGCTGTGTATTAGAATCTTATTGATCAATATTATTTTAAAATTTTGACACAATGTATTTCATAGTTTGTTTAATGTGATTAACAAAAATTTCCACGGGCACTGTATTCTTAATATTAATTATTCGTTGGAAATCTCAATAATAGAATAAATATAGAAATTATTATTACTGCCAAGTACTTAGTAGATAGTTTTATAGTTCAGTGTATTAAATATCTATATACAACAACAATATACCAAACTAAGTTTTAATTAAAGGAAAGGAAAAAAGAATACAATACAAATTTCGTTCAACTTACTTAATTTTAATATGTTGTATGTACTTCCTTAAATACCATTTATTCTTAAATACTTAATAATTTTTCTCAAGTGTAGGCCCGACATGGACATTTGCCACTTTGTTTATATCTTTATCTTATTGTCAGAGTCATAGATCTTGGATTTTCTTTATTTTCGGGTTTAGTTTCGCTTTGTCTACTTAAGGCATCTAATTAATACTCTGTTTCTTTTTTGTTTGTCTCAGTTGTGTTTAAGCCGCTTAACAAAGTGTTAATGTGATTCTTGGGATGATTGTATCAAAGAATTAACCACTTGAAATTTATCGAGCCACTCTTTCATCACACACACACACACACACACACTCATATGTACCTAGATGTATTTTGATTGTATTTGTTAATTGTTGACTCTGTTTTGAAACAACAAATTGACCGAAAACAATCTAAGTAAACGTTTTGTGGCGGCAAACCGTCAAGTCATGCCAAGAGACTGAAATGACCTTGAGGTAATAACTCAACATATCTCAACCTCTTCGGTATGGTCTCTCTCTCTCTCTCTAACTCTCTTGTCTTCAGAGTCATAGAAGTTAGTCATAGCAGTAGGAATGCAGCTGAACAGCATTGGCTTTTTGTGCTTTGAAACCGGATGGCATCTCGCACTCTTTTCTTTAACTTTTGTGGTCTCGGGCTACCCACATAGTAAGTAGCTTCATCTACAACTAAAACGACGACGACGACCACGACAAAGTAGAAGAAGAAGAAGAAGTATTCTCCGTCATATGCTAATTAACTTGAAAGGCAATATAAAAATTATTAAGAGTCCGCATTTGCTTATATAAAGCCTTATTAACATACTTATACACACACACACACAGACACGAAATAATAACAAAAATTCCAATAAACCGCATAAACTTAAAAAAATAAAAATAATAAAAATGAAAAAGTGAGAATGCCGAGAATTGTTGGGTATACGAAAAAAAAAAACCAGAATCAGAATCTCAATCTAATGGTTGAATGTGGTGGGTGAGAAAGGGGTTAGGGGAGGGAGGACTTAAACTGGTTAGACACACACAGAGTTAAATATTTCTCTCTCTCTCTGTCTTTCTCTCTCTATCTCTCTGTCTCTGTTGTTAACTGCAAAACCTTGAGGCTCATCTGTTGACTCTTTGAACATCATTTCGTTCAAGAGACCTGTCAACGTTGTATATGTATAGTACCTACATATAATTCCAATTTTTTTTTCTCTCTTTTTTTTTGTAATTTATGCAGTTGTCGATTCAAGTGCGACTAACACACACATACAAACCAAAAAAATGTTTATAAATTGTTTACCAAATGCATTTAGCGGCAAGTTTGTGCCTGAAGTCTTTCGTTTTTTGGTTTTTTTTTTATTCCATGTAAATTGCCCAAAGTCACGCCAAAGTGAATCAATAAAATGCGTAAGACTAGATGACCTTAAAAAACGAGGCCTGTTTCACATATCTAATGTGTTTCAAATGTGTGGCAAATCCAATTGCTGAAAAGTTACGAAAATTGCCAATAAAAACACAAAAAAAAAGTTGGGATGGAATGTTTGTAAAAATGCAAACTGGTTTCTTTTTTATCGCTTTGCCAAATTATTTATCAATTAACAAATGTACATACATATACTTATATGTAAAGATGGGATGTAGAAAAAAAAAATTAACTTCACATTAACGACTTTGACTTGCTGTGTTATATTAAAACTCGACAGAAACTAACAAAGAAAGTTGCTAACTTATTTATAAGCTTATGATTCACAAGCATTTTAATAATAAATATTTTTATTTCTCGTTTAATAGTTTTCAATATGCCATTTAGAAGATGTTAGCAGGGAATAGTTACAGCCAGGGCTGGATTTAATAGAGAGCCAGGGGACTCAAAAAACAAAAACTACTTTTAGAAACGGCAAATAGTTGTTATAAGGCAAACAAAAATCATTTATAGTCAGATATATATATATATATATTCATTATGCAAAGTTTGATATTCATTAAAGTTTTCTAACTCTGGGTCTTTTTAAGTCTTTTATCTACTCCAAAATGCGGCCTGGGCTCAGTGGGTTCATTTTGGTATGGGATTCACCATTTCGGGAAAATTCCTCATTTGTCAAATCTTTTAAGCCTTATAGATTTCTGTTAGCCTAGGAAATCTTAGAACGCAGATTTACTGCTTTGTCAAATCTTTAATATTACTATGAAATACAAATTTTACATAAAATATAGTTTGGACACTCGCAATAAAATGCAATTAAGAATCCATGAAAGAAAAGTTGGACATTATTATTATTTAAATGTAAGAAGGAATTAATTCTAAGTTACAATGAGTTGTGAAGCCAAAGCGACAAAGGCCTGAGTTGGACATAATAATATAATATGTAAATATACATAGGTAAATAGTAAAAAACTGTAATTGTATTCTTATTTTGGAATATCAAATACTTTGGGCTATGAAATTGTTAAAAACGCTTTGGAATCTAAATAACTCGTTTGGGCTTTTTAATGTATTCAGCCAATGCTTTACATTAGATTGAAATTTTCTGTATTTTCGCTCAAACAAATATTTCTTTCAAGATTTTGTGTTGTTTAATTTAAATTTTTACAGTTTTTACTTACAGTTACACATGAAAATAGAACCTACCAGGCTATAATGTTTTTGAGTTTCATTTTAGAATCCCAAACTAAATTATTACTTTTTGTTTTTGTCAAAGAGTTGTTGAAAGATTCAGTAAGAAATAACATGTCTAAAAGACAAGAGTACGAAAAGACATTTAAAAATCTTTACTGATGAAAAAAAAATATTTGTTTTTCTCATTTTCTTATTATTGGTTTTACCAAATTGTTAATTTAATACTAATTTCTTAAGAAAGTTACTATATTTAATGTGGCTATAATAAGTTTTACTGAAAAAAGTGACAAGCCACTCCCTAAAATTATAATGCCCAATCGAAGTGTTTTATTGAAATGAGAAAACACTTTGCATTACAAGCCTTAAACGGATATTTCTCGTTAAAGATGATTTCTGTTGCCTAAAGTGAAGGGGATGAGAGGGTGACAAATGAAGGGGAATATTTTGTAAATGATTAAATATTTATAAATACAATTTACGATGATCGAATCAATTTGTTTGGGCCAAGCAGCAGCAGCAGCAGACAAATGAACTTGAGTTCAAATTAAGCTACAAAGCAAAAACAAGTTGAATTCGAATGTGTGTGGGGGGTGGGGGGAACTGCCTTCTAATGCCAACAAACCACTCAGCCAAGACGGCCATCATTTAATTGTATTTGTTGTTGTTGTTGCTAACTGATTGAAATATGATCTTATAAGAGCCAAGTTTACGCTGAGCAAACATTACAAACGCCTTTACGATAGATGTTTGCCTTTTTTGCCTATAGTTTGTTTGTTAAACGTTAGCTGGCAATATGAACCCTGACCTCGACTTTGCTTTTTGTTATGAACAACAAAAACAATAATAAGAAGAAGAAAGAAAACCAAAAACAACATCAAACTTGTATAGCTTGATTCTTGTGAAAGTTTGTTAATGCGTTTTAGAAATCAAAACGAAAAAAAAAACACAAATCTGCTAACGAAAGACTTAAGAGACAAACTGGCTGCACCAGTTGAACAAGATTACATACCCATTTATCCACATGGATATATATATATATAGATATATTTCACTGTGCTAATTTATGTTAATTTAATATGCTTCTTTCAAAAATTGTTTTATAATTAAACGAATATCAAAACAAGCCGAGAGTGTCGAAGGGGGGGGGGAACCAAAAATGAAATACCAAATCGATTGTTGAATGGCATACCAACAAAAAAAAGAAATGAAATTGAAAAACTTGTCAGCAACTTTCACTCGACACAGAAGTCACATTGATACGTGTGTTTATTTAACTAATTAAATTGATTAACGAGCATTAACACTCGAAGGCGACGCAACTTTGGCAGGCCTCTTAATCACATAGACTCAAACAGGCTCAAACTCAATCAGTGTCAATCTCAGGTGCGGATTTCAGAGATTATAGAGAAGATTTCATTCTAGAATCGAGACTAGAATAAGTTACTCTTGCAACAACAAAAAAATCCAAGGCAAAATGTGAAGTTAGTCTCTAAACTTTTTCAGAAATTTCTAAATTGAATTGAAGCTTCATAAGAATATAGAAAACAATTTGCTTATAAGTACTCTTCAATTCACATATAAACTTTATGACCTCCAAAAACTTCCAAGTCCGCCACTGTTTCTCTTCTCGTCTCTTTTTTTTTCTTCCAACAACTTGTGCCATTTATGTCAGAGCAAAAGTCAAGCAAATCGAGTAATTATAATGAGCCCACTTGGAATATATATATATATTTTTGTTTGTCAATCAGCTACCAAACATTATTGTATCGTTGATTTTGTGCGTGACATTCAATTGGGTTGAGCAATTTTTTTTGGCTTACAAATAGAAAATCATGGAAAAAAATCAGCACCTTCACATAACACTTAAAGACTTTCGCAGCTGCCTGTTATAGCCACAGCAAAACAGAGGAAAAAAAAACAACACACACTCTCAAAATCAAATAGTCAGGGCACCGTTAATAGCCGCTGGTCAAATTTAACGTATACGTCATGGTGGCCACCGAACTTGCACAGTTCATCAATAAGGCGTGATTAGAAAGTTTTTTTTTTTTGTAAGCTCAAATGTTTATTTTTGTTTATTAGATAATAAAAACAATAAATATGGGCGCGACATAAAACGAGTATGAAAAATGTATAGAAAATGTGACCAGTCAGGTGCAAGTTTTGTGCAGCGCATACAAAGTAATGCAAAGTGAGATAATATACAAATCATTTATTATCATCATCAGTCTTGAATAAAGATAAAAATTGATTTAAGTTTTATGTATTCGATGTGAGAGGCTTATAAAGTAATTGAATTAACCAGAGTCGTTCAAGATTCTGAGTATCCAAAGGAATGATATAAGCAATTTATATATATCATTCCATTTTTGGCTTAGAATACTGAATAATGTGAGTTTTTTTATGGACCATAAATTGGTTTCAAACTCTTATATTTTATTTGGCAATGATTAAGGGAATTATAAAAACAAAAAAGGTGACTTAAATTGTTTAAATAAGAACATGGCAGAGGCTTCATTTCATTTCATTTCATTTCATCTACAAATTTTAATCAAAGTATGGTTTTGCCTATTTTAAGGTATTCAATAATGAAAGTTCACTTAAATCCTTAAACTAAACTGAATTCTATTAGATCCCAGTCAGTGATGGATCAAGAAATATTAAGTATACAAAATATTTTAAAAGAAAAGGAAAGTTTTTTACTTATGAACTTTCAAAGAGTCTATTGGATACTTAAAAGTGCAAATTTTCACATTTTTAGATCCCACTTTGACTCCACTAAAGAGAATAACCGAATTCTTTAACAGTTTATTGTATACTTTCATAAGCAAATCATCTCAATTTTTTTGAACACTTTTATGGGCAAGTATTTCCATTTGACATTCATAGATCCCTCTTTGATTCTACTTATGAAGACTGCAAATAAAGATTCTCAAACATCTCAGATCTCTGGGATCAGACCTATATAATAATGGTTGCATGTATTTTAAATATAATGGGAAAGACACTAAAGATGTTATGATTGATAAAACTTAGTTTCCTCTATAAATAATGGTTTAAATAAAGTGGATTAATGTGACAAGACAGTCTGAGAGTTTCAAGTCAATGTTTTGACTGATTGTGAGTGTTATTTTTTTTTTGTGGGTTTTCATGAATATATTAACACAATGAGTTGGCCAACAAAAAAAATTTCCAGCCCTCTTGCACAAGAAAAAAAACAAACAAACTCCAACTTAAAGACTAACGGAGCCCAGTTGTAATTAAGTATCAACGGTAATTGAATTTACCTTTTTGAGACAAGTTGCTTTGCATTTCCATCAAGAAAAAGAGTGTGAGCGAGAGAGAAAGAGAGAGAGAGAGAGGGACGAAAAACTAATTAGAACTGAACATCATTAATTGTAAGATGGAAAACAAATTAAAATGCAATTCACACGCAATTAAAATCTCAACGATCATCTAGCACTAATCCAAGTCGAAAGACCGTGTCCAATCTCAGTTAGATGTGCGTTCCTTCTTCGAGAACACTTGTCGCTTGTCGGTCGGTTGTTCGATTTGGGTCTATGGTCTCTCATGGTAGTATATATATATATCGATTATAAGCCGAAGGCAAGCTGCGGACATAAACATTTGGCCACGCTACTCATGTTCGATTCACAGACACCAGCAAGCTCTCTTAAAAAAATGCAGTCCAACTGGTTACGAAATATTTTCAAAAAAGAAAAATACAAAAACACAGAGAAAAAAGAAAAAAAAAGCAAAGCTCATTCATGTTGTTGGCTGGGAGATACAATTTTCAAAATAAAACTAAAGAGAAGAAAAGGTTGGTGTCTGTACCGGAAACCGGTTAGTGGGCCCAAAACAAAATAGTCAACTATTAATGGTTTTACGATACGTCGATGATATCTCTGGTGTTGCTTTTTTATTTTTATTTTTTTTTTTATTTTGGGCGGCAAGTGTATCGCTTTTGGTGGCCGCTCCTAATAAAACAACAACAACAACAACAACAACTACAAAACTAACTCTCAAACAAAGTCTGCTCTATTTTATTTAAGGCCCGAACTGAGCCAAATTAGAAAATAGCCGCGCCAACGCGACTTAAAGTAAATTAAAAGGAAGAAAATTGTTGAGTTAAAGAGCTGCAATTGATTTTCAATGAGATCGATTGGTCTTTTTTCCTCAAAAAAAAAATAAGAAAATTATGTAATATTTGTACGAATTCCGTTTAAGGCAATTGAAAGAGCTTAATGACCAAATAATTTCTTTCAAAATAAAGTTGCTAAAGGTTTGATTCATCGAAAACTTATGTATATATTATTTACGGTAAATATACAAAATTTAAGATACTCTATCATCAGGATAGCTCACCATCTTGACTAATTTTACTTTTTTTCCGCCAAATACAAATTTAAGAAAATTAATATTTAATTTTAAAATTTAAATAGTGAGTTTCTGTCGAGTTTGAATCTGATTAGGCATAAAGCATTATCATTTGTTTTTTAAATAAGTAAAAAGTTTCAGAAGACACATGACTAAATGCTGATCCTAGTGTTCGGACCATTTAAGGACAATGCCGGATAAGCATTAAAAGCTACTCGATATTTATGAAACTCACAACCTTTTGACTTATTCAAAAACAATCTCGTTGTTTTCGTTGTCAAAAGATAAATAGATTGTGACAACACTAAAGACCATAAGGATTCTTAATACTTTAATACATTTCGGGGACTTCTAAAAAGCTATCGTATAAAGTACGTTGGGTCTATAAACAATTCCTTTAATACCATGGTATACTAAAGTCGCTAAAATTTATGTAACAGGCAGAAGAAAGCTTTTTCGACCCTATAAAGTATATATATTCTTGATCAGTAGCAATATACGAGACCACCGGCATATCAATTACTTCATTTTATAGATTAAGGCAATTTTATGCATTTTTATATTTGGTTTTAATATCAAACAGGATTTAATGCGAAATTCTTTAAAGTTTAGTTAAAATTTTAAAGAGATCTATTTACTATGGTAATAGCAATATTTAATATTACGCTATTAAATACATGTATTTATTGTTTAAAAATATCTTCAATAATAGTTTATTCCAAAAATTAAGTATTTCAATAGCATTCAGTATAGTAAACAAGTCCTAAGCCAAAAAAAAAAAGATATGAATGGCGTTCGAAAGTAAGTTTTGAGTTAATTTATTGAACTAGTTTTTTGCACATGTTCTAAGAATAATTGAAATAGGAATTATCAGTGGCCTTTGAAATATTAAAAATAACAATTTTGGCCATCTATTGAAAAGGTTAAGCAGCTTTGCCCCAAACGTAGTAGCCATGAGAGGAATGTTCACTCAGTTTAAGCCATAGAAATGTTCCAAACTAAAGTCAACTTTATTAAACATAATAAATAATAGCATTAGGTCTGTAAAAAAAACCAAATCCCTTCACACATCATTAATTCAACCGATTTAATATGCAAAGTAGCATTCTAAATTTTAGCTTTGTTTTACATTACAATGAAATTCTAATAATATAAGGAAAATCAAATATTTTAGCTACAATTTTCCATTCAAAATTAATCATAAATTTGTTTGTCTTTAGTTAAACCTCAAGTTCAATTCGTTTCCTGACATTCTCCAAATGCTACAGCCATCTCCGCCCACTATGAGCCAACACTTTTGGTTGATTCAAATAAACTTCAAGCTTTAGGTTAGTTATTTTGACTGCTTTTTTTCCAGCTGTGCGAGTAAATTGCCCAAGAGAGAAAATTTGGGCTTTTTCTGTACATTGTTTACATATATTAAATTACATAAGCAAAAAAAAAAAAATTTTTGACAAAACGGCAAACAAAAATTCGATGCGGGCAAAGTTTTGAGATTCCAATTTCCTTAACCAAACTGAGCATACATACTTTACAGCCAATAGGGCATTGCCAATTTATTCTAGCCCACTTCAAAACAGCAAAAAGAAGAAAAAAACAAAACAACAACGCAGCTTTGCTCTATATATTTTTTTTTGTAATTACTTTTTAACGCTTTGTTTAGCTAATTAAGTTTTTTTTCTGCTTTACACAGTGTTTCTTGTTGTTGTGGCAATGTTATTTGTTGTTCGTTGTTATTGTAGTTGTTGTTGCTTTTTGCCCCAATCTGTGCTGAAGACTTTAGCTCCAATGTCAAGCCAAGTGTCTCTCAATGCCAGACCAGAGACAATTTCCACTGTCTGAGTCTGTCCGAGTAATCAAAACCAAACGAGGCGGTCACCCAAAACAGCTGCTCGGAAATGGCTTATAAAAATACAAAAAAAAAAAAACAACAAAAAACAAATAAATCGTTTATATATGTTTGGCATTGGACAATGACTTGGACCGGCTTAATTCTTAATTATAGTTAAGACCAACTCGAAAGAAAAAAAAAACTGGAACATCTAAATGGTCTCAAACTCGTGCTCCCATTCTGTTGAATTGCAGAAAATTTGTTATTTTTTGTTTTCTATTTTTGTTGCCAATCAGTTTAAGACATTTTGTTTGTTTGCTTGTTTGTTGCCACGGCCGACTAACACCAATTGGCGATCATTTATCTCCCGAGGCATGCCACATGCAATTTGCCTGTCAAAACTGTGGCACAATTTTTTGTTGCTTTTTTGTTTTTCGTTTTTACACCCCAAATCAAAACAATTGGCTCTGCTCCAGCTATAACTACAGAGTTGGAGCTAAATCAGGTAGCCGTTCAGGGGCGGACTTCAAATGACAATTTGATGCGAATTAGAGTCGCATTAAACTAAATGGAGAGTAAAGAATTGCTTTTATTTTTAACTATGTACTTACCTGTAATTAGTAGAATATATACTCATTTATATATGGTGGAATTTAGAATTAGTAGTATAAATGGCACTTGAAATCTTTAATTTCATATATTTAATAAATATGTAAATTTATTCATTTATTTTATATATGGTGTATTATTATATATTGAGAACTAAAAACTGTGAATAAATACATATGTATTTGATATGTACACTCATGATGAAAATAAAAAGTACACCCATTAAAACTTAACTTTTTGAACTTTAGATTGGTACAACTTTTTTCCTATTAACTTGATCACAAAAATTCAAATGCACCTTTCTTTATTGAACATTTGTTTATAATAATTCATTAATATGGAAAAGAAAAAGAATTTTATTTAAAAGTTACAACAAAAAAATGTAATTGCAGAATTACGTGCTTGATGAAAATAATAAGTACACTTAAATTGACTAAGTCAAATTTAATATTTTTGGTTTTTAAATCACTGAAAATCTATTTTTGTTTCATTATGTAATTAATTTCCAATGTATCCATCTTTATTTTACCGTTATTTTTTCCATCCGGTTGGGGATATTCTTAATCATAGCTGTACAAGACTTTAAATCGTCGAAAGGACAAATACTAGAAATATTAAAAACTAGTTATGATCTTACTCTTTTTTGACTAAAATATTCAAAAATTTTGTTTGATTTCATGATGTTCAAAGGGGAAATGACAATTAAACAAAGTATTATAATGTTTTTGAAAATAGTTATTTAACGAAAATATATCGAACGGATCCAAAAATTTTTAAGATAAATCAAACTAAGAAGTCAAGATATTTGACATAGTAACTTTTGTTGAAAGCATTTTCTCCGTCTGAGTATTTATCGATCGACAATCTCAAATAGTTACTAGTCGGGGGAATTAAGAGAAAGTTAAAAATTTTTCGGACTCGAATTGATTTTCCCCAACTCATTTTCTAAACGATTCTCAATGATTCGATTCATAAAGAGTTTTATTGTATCAATATCTGTAGAAGAACCATTTTTATTAAACTGACGATGTTGCTCACAGGCAACGCTGGGGTCGAAAGGATTAAGAATTTCAAAATTGGTAAATGGAATAAAATTAAAACAGGAATTTAAAATACATCGGTAAGAAAAAGTTTTAGATTCGATCTGACAAAAGGAATGCCTATTTCCTGTGAACCAAGTTGAATGATCTTGGTCTTAACAAAATCTCTGGACAGAGAATGGGGAGATCGTCTCTTTAAACTGTTTTTAGTTATGCTCTTATTATTTTGGTTCCATATCGGACTAATTTCAAGATGACAAATACAACATTTTCCCTAAAAAGTACTGCGGAATTCAGTTATGGGGAATCGATTAATTGAAGTCTGAGTAGTTAGACATTTTCAATGGTTGATTCACTTTAAGTTATATTTTTTGTAAACAGTTTGTGTTGTAGATTGATTGATTTGAAATATTTTCTATTAAATAATGCGGTTTGCTAATCATTGAGTATGTTTTCAATATTGAATAACAAAATATTGCAAAATCGTTAAGGAAAATTCTTCTTTGTATGCACACGTACATAAATACTTACATATAACTATGATGAATTCACTCCAAGACTTTGGAAAACTTTGCTAAAATCACGTTTATAGTCTATAGATAAACAGTAATCAAATATTTATATAAAAAAGGTTAACTGTCAGAAGTAACTTTCCCCAACCCCCACACATGAAAATCTAAGCTAAGCCCCTGGATATTTGTTTTTTGAGTTAGCACCTACCGTTTAGGTCCGGCTTATTTATGGCATTTCATTAGCCACAGTCCACATTTTTATGTTTATTTTTGTTTTTGTTTTCAATTGTTTTTTTATTTTTTGTTGTGCTTTATGAAAATGCGGCTTAAAGTGTTTTAAGTATTTTGACTTTGGCAGCTGTCATTCGCTATGATTAGTTTCTTGAACGCGGTAAAAACCTTCGATTTCACCCCGATCATTGAACTGGGTTTCACACGCGTCTTAGCCCACCCAAAAAAAACGACTTTAGCCAAGTAAAAGTTTTTGTCACCAGCAACAACAAAAAAAAAAAAACTAAAACGTAATGAACTTTTTGAAATTTTTCACCTGGGAAATTTCCTAGTCATTGTCTTTTTGCGAAATCTTGCAAAATCTGAGATATAGACAGAAAGGGAGACCAACCTATACCCCTTTCCTCAATTTACCTCCCCCCATCCCCTTTATGTAACTACAATATTTAATATATTTTTAACATTCTTTCTCTTCTCTCTCTTTGCAGATGTGTTAAAAAGAAATCGCAAATTGAAAAAAACAAACATCAAAGTCACCATAACGAAATCTTTTGCTAATGTAAAATACAGATAGCAACAACAACAACAAAAAAAAACACATATAACAATAGATTTGTTAAAGAAATAAATTATATGAACGAACAAAAAACCAAAATGTCTATAAATAAAAAGCAACACCAACAATTGGCCAACGCCCCACCAACGTCTCCCGATCGCCAACAAAAGCGATTCCAACACCATTCCATAGCGACTTTTGCCTTGGTCGTTGTTGTTTGCTGGAGCTCTTTGGGCCTGATTTGGGGCACTGAGGCACACGTGGCTCTCACATATCCACCTGCACGTAAATACGATTTGGATTTCTTGGATAATTCCCGTACCAAGCCGCCATGTGGCATGCCCAAAGGTGAGTTTCAGCCTCTGCCTTTAGCCTCTCTTTTACCTCTTGTTGTACAATGAGAAAAACAAAAGCTCTAACCAAATTGACCTGGTTAAGCATTACCTTTTGCTGCTTATTGATCTGCCATAATACAATGCAGACGAAAACAATTTGCGTTTTTTCTTTGGTCGCCCCTTTTTGGTGGGAACTTAAATAAGTACTTATAAGGACCCAAAAAGAAAAAAATTGGTGCCTCATATGTGGGAAAATTTATGAAAGTTCAGCTGTAGTTTTTTCTTTTGCTTCGTTTTGGTAAGAGAAAGCTTTTTTTTCTGACAGTGAGTTTACAATTCCTTTACAAATAGTTTAAAGGTTGAAACTTAGAAGTTTTAATAGGTTATTTTTAATAGATTTACAATTAAAAGTGGCCCCAAAGCTAGATATTAAATTCAAATTAAATTGTTAATAAAAAATATAAAAAAAGACGGTTTTTTTTACTTACTTATATGTGTAAATATAAATTTATAATAATATATATATAATATATATAAATGTCTTTAAGCTTTTAATATATTATATTTTTATCATTTATATTATTGTTTCGTGAAGCCATTTTAACTAAGTTCATACAAAGAAGTTTTAACTAAGTAAGATCCAGTTAATGACATATTACTTTTAAGTTATATATATAAAAAATTTTCTTAAAAATTGTAATTAATAAGTTTAGACTAATAAATAGCTTTAAATTGCAACAAAAACTTGAATATTCAAGTCATTATTTTTGATTCTATTGATTTCTATTATACAATTAAGTGAAAACTTTTAACATTTCTTTCTTATGTTATGTGTTTCTTCCTTTCTTTTCCTTATCCGTTTACTTAAGTAAAAGTGTTTTTTTATATATTTAAAAACTTTAACCAAAGACCTCAACTAAATTAGCATATTCTCTTGGCTTAGTCATGAGTTGCAATAATTATTTATGCTACTCTCATGCAAACAGGCAGACTCTTCGCTTTTCTTTTGGTGGGCTAATATCAAAATATGTACCTATAGATAGTTATGGTAACTATATGGCAGACATTTATGCAATAGCCGCCTTTTGAATTTTACATAATTTTCCTCGAATCAACGAACCTTGAGGCAATTTGCTGCTTCTCGATAGAGAAGAATGTCGGCTAGCATGCATTCTAATTGCATTTATGCAGGGAATCTACGTAGATGGAGGGGGGAGCAGACAGAAGTGCTGTGGGGCCCCGGATGGGTTGCAGATAGCGTGGTAGTGGGTAGAGCCAAATATGGCTTGTATGTTGGCTCAACTAAAAGACTTCCGCAATGCACACACGAAAGATATAGGTACACACACACACTTAGACACTCGTACACTGACTCACGTAAGGTTGACAAATAAACTTCAGTTTCAGCTTTGGCTTTCGCTCTAATGTTAGTTAGCATTGCACACTGAAACGAAGGTTAAATGTATTATATAATAAGATTTTATAGAAAACTTTTGTTATTAAAACTTCCGAATTGCCCTTGGTTTAATAATAATTTCTTATAAGTCAAATATTTTCAGAACAATTTAAAAACTAAAATTGTCAAAGTTGTAAAAATTGTGGTCTAAGCCGAAGGCCTTAGTTGCCAGTGCTTGTAAAATATAATTAGGTTGATAGTTTACAACTATATCCTATACTTTAATAATAATAATAATAATAATGTTCACATTTCATACCTAGGTATGGCTTTATCTAGGGTACATTTTTGAATCCTTTAGGGACACTTTGTGTAGCCCTATTTTAGTTACGTCCAGAAAGGGTTAGGGAGTTTTGGGACATTTAACTTTCATGAAACCCTGAAGCTTTAGTTGAAAGCGACGCCAGAAATTCATTTTTTTACAACATCTTAACATCAAACTAGATTAAAAATTAAAGCTTTCAATTTCAAATAAATCTGTTACCTCATATCCTGACTATTTCACATAATTTATCTGTGCTATTTTAAGGTTGGCGAAAAATAGAGTCCATGGGTTTTTATTTGCGGAAAAAGTGCTTATAAAATAATAATATTTATCTTTTGTGAAGAGTGTAGTAAAGAGACATTTATCATTTTTTTCAAGGATAGTACTTAAAGTGATAAGCGAATATCTAGAAAAGTATCTTACTTATATAATAAGGTAATAAGAACAGTAACAGATATTCATGATGTTAAAAATTGAATGCGTCAAACTTTAATTGCTTCTAGCACCCTTAAGACATCCCATTTCCTCGTGATATTTAACTGACAACATATGTATAATGGATAAGGCCTTTGGATTGGCGTAAATAACCTTGGGTATTTCCATTGCCAGCAAGCCTATACAGATATTTTATACAGTAAAATAGATCCAATCTAAGATATCTTATGTAAGATCTAAATACCATTTTGTTGAATACCTTTTTACCATCTTAAAATAGTATCTCTAATATCTGTCCTACAATTCCTGATTTCTAAGATCCTGCAGTTACTTTACATGCGCTTCAAAAGTTAAGATGGATTGTTTATTTGTATCTAAATTATTTTCATAGTCTCATAAATCCTGATCCTTACAATGCTCCACCCTTAAGTGCTTAAGTCAGTTAACTAGGGAACAGGTGAAATCGGAAAACTCTAAACTCCAATGCCTGCTTCTTCCATATTAAAACCCTATTTTGATTTAATACATTCTCTTTGATTAGAATGAGAGTGTAATATAAGTACTCACAATCAGACATTGCAAGAAATTCTTCAAATTTCAAGGGAAAACTATTGAAAGGTCAGATTAGCTATTAGATTTACTTCTAGCCTCTAATTGTTTCCATAAACTCTGTTGTGAATTTGAAAACTAACTTTCAAACTAAATGCTTAACGAATTATACCACTTTTGTTCCCTTAACAACAAATCAAATGTCAAATGAAAGCATTTCAATTAAATTCTCTTCACATTTTTTTGGTTAAACGTATTCAATATACAATTTTGTCCCAGTGTGCAGAGGGGCAGAAACTAAGCGGCAGTTTGCAATAAGTTACATGCCATAAAATTAATTTTACTTTGGCAACAACCCTATGGCCGGGCCACTGTCTTGCATACTTGGGCTGGCAAATTAACCTGACCAAGTGGTTGGCTGTCGGATTGGTTGTCGGTTGCCAACATTGGCAGCTCTCCAAGATTGCTATTTCTGTTGTTGTTGTTGTTGTTGCTGTTGTTGTTAGTGTTTGCTGTGGTCAAGGAGTTTCAGTTTCGCTTTAGTTAATTGCTCGTGACGTTGGCTTTTGCTCTATAGCTGGTACTTGGTATGTGTATTATGGTATTTATGGCATGCATACATACTACATATACATATATACATCGGATCCAAATCCGACAATGCATATCTGTATTTCTTTCTTTTAAATGTCAATTGTATTAAACGCTCTCTCATTTGATATTCTATGGCGATTTTATTTCTTCTCCTTCTCGGTTGTGTTTATTTTTTTCAATTTTCTTTCGCTTTCAATGGCGACATTTGTTTTTATTTATATATATATGTACATATGTGTATATATATGCGGGTTTGAAATTGAATGGGCATTCAAATTGAAATATGATGGTCTAAAACAAATGTATTTCGATCAAGGCTTGATAAATGTGATTTCCCTGCCAAACTCTGCCATACTAAACATTGGGAAAATAAATCTTTTCACAAAAAGGCTTGCAAATGTTGCACAAAATCTGAAATCCAAATGGATGTCTAAATACTACAGAGTTTAAACTGAGGCAAAAACATACATGAAATGTATAAACATGTGTGTGAAATGACCTTTAGTTGGTCGAATGTGATTGGCTTTGAAGCAAAAACATTGATATATTCTGTGCAAAAAATTTGTAAACAAATGAGTCATATATTCTTACTTTATTACTGTAGAATTTGTATTTTAAATGGATCATATTTTATATGGATTAATTAGAAAGGGCCTTCTATGAGTTTAATTAAACCCTTATGTTTGTATTATTGAAATATGAACTGCAATGCACGGCCAAATAAATTGAAAGCAAAATCATAATCAATTGGAAAAATTTTCAAATAAAAAAACACTTTTAGCAGTTGCTTCCCGTCTGATGTTTTGAAAGAAAACATTATACATAAGTACTATATTGTACTGCCCATGGATAAAAGATAAGGATATTTGTTTTTATTCATCTCATTTGCCAATGAATTAATCTATAAACTAATACAAGTATCTTAATTTGCTATAGAATAAAGATTCTAAGTATAAAGATACTTTTTAACTAAATCTCAAATATAAGAGTAAACAAAAAACATAATTTTTATCGGTACTAAAATACAAGTTCACCATGTATTGAAAGTTGGATGATAAATTTCTTTCTTTTTAGGTCTAAAACTTTTTTATTGGGTTCATATATTGGTCCGAAGTCGAAAAGTTTTATTTAAATATACATATATACTTAAAAAAAGCACAATAACTGTTTTGAAGTTGAACAAATTAGACCTACAATTAAGAATTAGAAGGCTTCCGACCACAAACTTTTGTGGTTTAATAACTTTAAGACTGATAACTAAGCCCATGATTCCTCTCTGACTTCTGTTTCACATTCATCTCCTGCTACAAATCTATATAATCCTTATACTTCAGTTCCAATTGACTCCTGTCTCCTTTAACGCAGTCTGGGTTAAGAAATGAAACTTACATTAAGTAAGTAAATTCGAAAACTGAATCAAAGACTAAACTTATTTTTTGACTTGAATTTCGATAGAATAGTTTGCCTTCACAAAATAATCAAAACTTTCTATTAGTTTGTTACAACTGTATCAAAAAATTAGTTTATATATTTCTATAGTAAAAGTAACAACGGAAGAAGAAAAATTAGATTTTAAAATTCATGAATTCTCCTGATAATACGATGAATCGGAATGTTGATCCACGCACAACAGTCTTCTCGCCCGACGGACGTCTTTATCAGGTGGAATATGCCATGGAATCCATTTCCAATGCTCCCACTTGCTTGGGCATCGTAGCAACGAATGGAATTGTTTTGGCCACGGAATGTCGGAATGCAAACAAACTGCAGGACACGACCGTAATGCCCTCGGAGAGAATGTATAGGATCAATGAAAATATGATCTGTGCGGTGACGGGCACTCAATCGGATGCCACTGTCCTGATAAGTGAATTGCGTCTAATGTCACTACGTTATCAATTAATCTATAATGAGGTAATACCATGTGAACAAATTGTCACCCAGCTGAGTGATATTAAACAGGCCTATACCCAATATGGGGGGAAGCGACCTTTTGGCGTTTCATTCCTCTACATGGGCTGGGATGCCATGTATGGCAATCAGCTCTATCAATCGGATCCAAGTGGTAACTTTAGCGGTTGGAGGGCCACATGTATTGGCACAAACTTTAACATGGCCATGGCTATGCTAAGGGAAGAGTTAGCCGATGAGAAGCAGATTACATTGAAACAGGCCATGGATTTGGCTATTAAAGTGCTTGACAAGGCGATGTGTATAACCAAAATCAGTTCAAGCACCGTGGAAATGGCCACTTTACAACGTATTGATAATGCAACCGTCTTCAGTGTCCTGGACAATTACGAAGTGGATAAGCTTATCAAGAAATTAAAGAAGCAAGAATTAGAAACTGGCCAAAAGTATTTTTGATACAGATTTAATATGATGTTAAATGAGTTGATTTTGTTTTGCCTCTAATGTTCATTAAATATACCTCCAATTACTGAATTGAGGATTACGTTATCTCATTTAGTTTGACATTTGTGTTTTGGTTTCATTTATTTTATGGCTCTTGGCATAATTATAGAAAACGTCTTTGTCAACTGGCTCTGTGTGTGCAGCATCTTGAAGTAACTCAACCGCAGAGTGTGACACAAGATGTGAATAGACCACCACAACTTGACCTCCATTCCAAGACAATTATTGCCAAGTAACTTACTTCGCTGTGGTCATAAAAGAAAAAACCAAAACCAAATCGTGTAACCCTTAAGATCAGTAAAATAACAAAAACAACAAGCAACATTGTCAAACATGAACAAATTGAGTTAGTAAAAAACAACAACAAGAAGAAGAAGACCCAAAGAAGTGGCATCAAATGCAAACAAGATAAGGAAACAAAAGGCCACTGAGGCAACTGAGGCAGAGGTAGAGGTCAACACAGTTGTCAGAGTTAACCCACTCGGCGAATGTGTGTGAGACTGTTCCAGTAAACCAGTTGCGGCTAGATAGACATTCAGCTGTCACTTTTTTGTAAGATATGTTGGCTATAGCAATTGCTGGCCATGCTGTAATCGAGGAACAGCAGCAGCAGCCGCAGCAACAGCAGCAGAAATGGCAACAAATCATTTGGTTTTTTTTTTTTTGTTTTGGTGTGCCGTAATGTTCAAGTGAAAGTTTTTCACTTGCAGCAAGTTGCATTCCACTTTTGCTTGCCGCCGCATCATCATCATGATCTGCCGATCATCATTATCATCATTATCATGATCATCAAGGCAGTCAGTCAGCCTCAACCTGCTTGGCCAATTCGCGGTTTTGTCCAAGCCAAAGACAAGCGGCAAATGAAGGCAAAAGTTGTCATGTCCCGAAATGGGTTAAAACGTGCCACAGGCAAAGACCACAGAGTCAGACACAGAGCCAGAGCCATAGCCAGAGCCATAGCCAGCCAGTTCCAACTATCCAACCAGCCCACATTGCGTATACGCACTCGGCGTATATAATTTAAGAAAAAAAACACAAAAAATGGCAAGCAAAAATGTGGCTCAACTGGTTTTTTTCAGCCTATACATATAAATAAAGGAATATATATTTCAATGTAGGCAGTGCTGGATTTTCGTAAGATCATATTGGAAATATATCAATAAACTAAATTAAAGGCCATATTTTCAAAAACATTATTTATCTTTTAAATTTTACTTATTTAAAATTGTATAAAGTTTTACAATATTTCTGAATGAATTCTACTTACATATATTCTTAAGCTTATTCCTTAGAATATATCGTAGTACTTTTGTTATGAAGTTTTGAACCACAAAACAACAACAAAAGTCTTTCAAGCTATTGACAAATATGACAACTAGTAATCAGAAATATACAAATTTTAATAATAAATCAATTATAGAAACTTTAAATGCTCAATCTACAGAAGAAATGATTATACAATTTTCCTCTAACAAAAAAGATTTTTAAAACTCACGTGTTTTTTTAAAGACTTTTCCAATTTAAAGACCAACTTACAACAAAAATTAATTTGTTTTACCTCGCAAAATTTATCATTTGAGCCTTTTTTGGGCACGCAAACTTAACATTAATTTTTAACTTCTATAGTTAAGTGTCCATCAGGCCAACTTCTACTTTTGATTTCGAAAAACTTTTTTGAAAACTAAATTGATAGATCCTTTAGCATTAATTTCGTTTCAAATCGTCAGCTTTAATGTCAATGTATTTTTTCATATATATTTTATTTGTTTGGCTAAGTCCAATCTTTTATTTGAAATGGTTTAGAAACAAGAAAAGGCCTAAAAATTTGGTGTTTCAAATGTTATATTTCCAGTTTTTTCTATGAATGAAAGCGAGTATCGATTTTGGCATTGTTTAAGACCACTGTGACTTAAAACTCGTTGTACCGAAATAGCGACAGAAATAAGATATATACATAAATTTATAAGTTGACAGGAAATAAAATAGAAAGAAAAATAAATTATACAATTTCCTATATTAATGGTTCCCGTAATTCTCTGATTTATAAAAGCATAGTGAGAGAATGAGAGTAAAAGAGACAGGGAGAAAAGAGAGTCTTAATAAAGTTTCCAATTTTTGAAGATTTTACTTGTTTTTAAATGGTCTCTAGACAATGACTGCCAAAAAGTATTAGTATTAAAAGTATAGGACATAGTTGTAAACTATCAACCTAACTATATTTTACAAGCACAAATGACTGCCAAAAAGATTGTTTTCAAACTTTTCCAAAACAGCTCGTTTTGAAATTTTGGGGATAAACGTTCTTAAATTTTACATCCTAAAAAAAAGCGTTAAACGAAAAAATTGAATCTCATTACACAGAATGCTTTTGAAAATAAACTCTTTTTAAGTCTTAGTTATAAATTTATAGAATATCTAATGGTTCAAAATGGTCTTCTTATAAATCATAAACTTTGGGCCCCAACCCTTGAATACGCTCCTGTCTTATAGATTACTTACTACATATGTATATGTATGTATGTACATATGTAACTTATATAGCTATGAAATTGATTTGGCATTTTGATGCTTCGCACGTGTGTGCAAGTTGGCAATTACTTGAGGTTTGAGATGATCTCAAGGCTTTCAAAATAATTAATATGCTATATAAGTATTATCGAAAATGTCAAAATCATAGTAAATACAATATGATTTTCAGTTTTTTGTGGTTTTTTTTTCGAAAGTGCATAAATATATCATAATTTGTGACCCCATTTTCAATTGTTTCGTTGCGTTTTCATATGTGGAGCGAGTGAGGCAAGTGAATGGCGGTACGCCGCTTCTTTTTTTTATATTTTTTTTGCTCGCAAGATATGCAAATTAATTGGTAACACTTTGCAGCTACATTGAGTAAGAGATGCCACATCCCGGGCGCCCCCCCTCCGCCATCACACACCAAACACCCAGCAATAGAGCTCCCCCACCCCATTATACAGACGTACCCCCATCTAAGCCATGCCGTGCCATAACAATAACAACAAAGCAGAAGTAAGCTAAAGCCAAAAGCAAAAGCAAACATTATGCAAGCAAAAACAAATGCAAAAGCAAAAGTTTAAGTTTTTTTTTTTTTAATTTTTTTCTCAAGCTGTTGGAAAATGCACGTTTGTGGGTAAATATAAAAAAATGAAAATATATATGTAAATTATAAATATAACTATAAGCAGGCATAGGCTGATATGTGTGAATTGAACGTGCATGGCCAATTTATATATGTATGAGTGAATAAACAAAGAGAAAGAGTGTGATAGAAGAGAGAGAGACAGAGAGAGAGAGAGAGAGAGAGAGAGAGAAAGAGAGAGAGGGGGAAGAAGTAACTCAAAACTTGACAAAATTATTAAATTTTGTATTTGGATTCAATTTCTGTTTACTCGCATTGCCATGAAGTATCCACTAAGCCCCATCATGAATGAATAAACAATAAATACATATTTGTTAATGAATTTTGCAAAAAGGAATGTTCAATGGAATTTTTTTAATATTTTGCTTAATACCCACGCAACATTTTTTGAACCAAAGTTGTTCTTTATATTAAGACGATTATAGCCAGTTTGTTTGTATATGGTCATTGCAAGGTGAGGCCAAGAAACTCTCTTAATACTAGGCAAGGCAAATAAATCTAATAAGATTGGCTGGCAAAGCGTTTTGGTTTTAGGTAGTCGATGTTGTCTTATTTGATTTTTTTGGTTTTTCTATGTGTAATTTTTTTATTATTTTACTTAAGCAATTTAAGTACTATAAAATAAATATTAATTATAAGTTATTTTGAAATACATGTAATAAAATAACTCAGTTAAAAATCCTCATTAAATTTTAAATCAGACGTTTGTACGTATTTTATTTCCAATTTTCTCTTGTTTTTTATTTAATTCTTGAATTTTCCTGAGCGATTTTGAAAAGAGTTATGTTTGAAACTCCTTAAAAGAACTTTCCTTTTATTATTGTAGTGTTTTAAATTTGAAATTATACAAAGTGACTAGTTTAGGTTGTACTATTTAATTCCTAAAATTAAAAGCCAATTTCACCAAGTATTTAGAGTGTCAACATATTTTTAAAGAAATAGTTGGGAACTTCCGAGATCTAACTAATGAAATGTTTTTACAAATGGTTTAAAAGATTTTAAGTAACATATACTTAAGTTATCTTCTTAGTTTTAGGGAAGAATTGTATATTCTCTTTAAAGATTTCTTGTGAATTAGCATCAATTGCTTTAAAAATCCATTAAATATATTAAAATATATTGGCTACATCATTATGAAATACACATTGTTGGATGTCGGGCTCAAAAATAGGGTAACTTGGCTCCATAAAGTATGCAAAATTCTGGAAAAGCATTAATTGGTTCGAAGTTCGAAAAATTTGTACATAACTTTTCATATGCCGGTTTAAAAGGTCTTAATTAACAATGTTTGACTCGAAGATTAATGTTTATCTACGGTATATTTCGTAATGTTGTTGGATGCTTCAATAAGAGAATTCTTGTGAAGCTTATTGCATACTGCCCCCTTACCCTTCCTTTGCTGCCCTATATCCACTATACATAAATGTAGACAAAAAAAAATAGTGAAATCTATCATTTTGGTAAGAGTAATCGATCTTAAACATGGAAATACAAATATACATAGGTTTTAGAGGAAGAATATCGTTTTCGGCAGAAGGAAATTTTCCTCATTATTATGTAAACACCGAATAGGGATGAAAGCTTTTTGTTACCTTCTATGTTTCGAAATTTCCGTTTGAAGATATTTTTAATATTAAATTCATTCTGAAAACCATAAAAATTACAAATGAATTTTTGTTCTTTTAATAAAAACCTCACCAAAATAGCTACCAAAAATACCTACTAAGGTAAAAAATTAATTTTATTAAATATTTTCACTTTTCATTCACACCAATCGCCATCTTTTTTTTTATATAACCTTTTTTCACACCTGTCCATTGATTAATTCACCGTATAACCATTTCTCTTTAATCTGAACAATAAAAAAAAAACAACTTTAAGTTGAAATCAATCAATGGCCATAATAAAAGTCATTTTTTCCACTCCATCTAATTAAATAATGCTTAAATTAGGTAAAATTTTTAATCAATTTTCGAACGCAAAAGAAATTAACAAAAAAAGAAGCCAATTTCGTGCGAAAAAAAATATATTTTGTGGTGTATTAGCAGCACGTCATCATTATCAATGGATCGGAAACGGGTACAGGGAGGGGGGAGCCGGTTACGGGCACTCCACGGGTACGTTGGAGGGGACAGACTTTCGAAATGACCAGATCAGACGACGTTGGTGAGGTGAGTTCAAGCGCAGCCAGCGGCAATGTTCATGCATCGCGTAGCCTCAGCCTCCAAAAAAACGAAAAAAAAATCATAACCAAAGGTGAACAACTTTCGCGCGATTCGCAGCTCATGAGAAATATGACAGAAAACAAAATACAATATTATTTTTTTTTCTTGTTTTTTGGTTAAGCGTACAAAATTTTTGAACCTGACCAAGTCAGATTCATTGGCGGCTACATGAGAAACGTTAAAAGAAAGAAATCCCCAAAAATTGTTGGCGAAATGCAGACAAGTAGATACTCTATATATAAAAAGTCATACAAAAATTTAATTTTCTGAAGCAAACAATATTTTAAACCAATTTTTATACAATTTAATTAAAACCAGAGGGCCGGGGCTAACTTCGACCGAGTCTAAGTTTGTATACCCTTGCAATTTTTTTGGTAACTCTTTCCTTACCTATAGCCATCAAAGTGGAAAAAACGTTTAAGCTAAAAAGGCAAATGTTTCCGAAAGAACGGCCTAAAATCTTAGCATAGGAAATAACGATGATATTGATCGAAGTCACTGTTTTCCACCGATCGTTCCTATATGTAAATATATATGTAAAATTTTATGTATGGAAAAATATGTATATATATGTATGTGTATGGATATGTAAAATGTTGGAGTATATATATATGTATTTAAAAATTTCTTTTTCTCTTTTTTCTTTTTTTTTAAATATGAAAATATGGAATGGCGATATGCAGAGGTGTGAATGGATCGGATTTCTTTATATAAATTAATGTTTTTTTTTTTTTTTTTTTTTTTAATATGATTTCTTTTGCTGTGTCTAACCGATATGCCCCCAACTTTATAGGGTGTCTGGTCACCAGAAATGTCTAAGTGTGGCTTTTATATGTGAGAGGGTGGTTCACTTTCGTTTTTTTTTTTTAAAAATCTTTATTATTTGTATTGAAAATTTTCTTCTCTTCGTTGAAAACCACCTTTCACTGCGCGCACACTTTTCCCAGGAGTGGACTGTATTTGCACAAAACCTTTATTTTTGGATTTAATGTAGCACTGGATATGTTTGTAATTTTTGTCACATTCACACACTCTGCTTGCATATACATATATATCTTATATGTAGGAGATCACTTTTTTCGTAGGTTTGATTCACTGCATACATACATATGTGTTAATATTTTTTTGAAATTGCGAAAAAATATATATTGGAAATAGGCAAATAAAATATGGCGCCTTATATACTTGGCCTATATATGCCAAAGTGCGAGGAAAAAACTTGAAGTGGGCGAACCAATATGGCGCCTTATGTACTGGACACATATATATGTATGAAAATTTGGGGACCAAAATTTTCTCTCCTTTGAGGAGGAAAAATTTGCGCGAAAGTAATTTTTACTTGGATTAGGAGAATCAATGGCAACAATTATATGTATGTGAGTATGGGTACGGATGCTGGAGGCATGTACATGTACTCATATACCTATAATTTGCAAAAAAATTACTTAGCTTGAAATATGGATGAAATTCCACCGATGCTAGTGGTTCGAGAGGATCTTAGTATCCGGCTCGAAGGACCAAATGTATTCGTAGGGGGGTTGAATTTCCTAAGTAGGCAGCTAAATGAATTTTTTCCTTAAAATGTCTTCCTTCAAGAAATTGGGCACTGCAGCAATCTCACTTCAATGTTCTTTTTTATTCACTTGTAAGTTTGACACTAAAACTAGCTTAATTAAGAGCAGGGCACCAAGCCCCGCTTGGAGCGAAGTGTGGGGAGTTCTTTCGTGGGGAGAGCGATGGGCACCATCGGGAGAGCGGCGCGAGGTGAAAGCTTCCGCCTCCTTTAACCCTTGTGTTGCCCGGTTGGGCATAAACAGGGAGCTATATGATATAGTTACCCGATCCTTATCAAATTTGGCACAGTCATTACCAGATATATTAAACTAACAAATATTTAATTTGAAAGAAATCGCGTCAAAAGTAA